>NC_088227.1:42639910-42762410 GCF_036934945.1 Oncorhynchus masou masou | reverse complement strand
GCCTATTTTCCATTGACTGTATTTTTTAATTGATTGATATTTGAACAACAATGATAGCCATAATAAGAGGGTGAATTTATGCATCAACATGGCTGTATAGTAGTAATACATCTGTCTGTATAGTATATCATCTATCTGTATAGTAGTATAGCATATATCTGTATAGTATAGCATCTATCTGTATAGTATATCATCTGTCTGTATAATAGTATAGCATCTATCTGTATAGTATAGCATATATCTGTATAGTAGTATAGCATCTATCTGTATAGTATAGCATCTATCTGTATAGTAGTATAGCATCTATCTGTATAGTAAAGCATCTATCTGTATAGTGTAGCATCTATCAGTATAGTATACCATCTATCTGTATAGTATATCATCTATCTGTATAGTAGTATAGCATCTATCTGTATAGTACAGCATCTATCTCTATAGTATATCATCTATCTGTATAGTAGTATAGCATCTATATGTATAGTATAGCATCTGTCTGTATAGTATAGCATCTATCTGTATAGTATAGCATCTATCTGTATAGTATAAAATCTATCTGTATAGTAGTATAGCATCTATCTGTATAGTATAGCATATATCTGTATTGTATAGCATATATCTGTACAATAGTATAGCATCTATCTGTATAATAGTATTGCATCTATCTGTATAGTATAGCATCTATCTGTATAGTAGTATAGCATCTATCTGTATAGTATAGCATCTATCTGTATAGTATAGCATCTATCTGTATAGTAGTATAGCATCTATCTGTATAGAATAGCATATATCTGTATAGTGTAGCATCTATCAGTATAGTATACCATCTATCTGTATAGTATATCATCTCTCTGTATATTAGTATAGCATCTATCTGCAGAGTATACCATCTATCTGTATAGTATAGCATCTATCTGTATAGTACAGCATCTTTTTGTATAGTATACCATCTATCTGTATAGTATTGCATCTATCTGTATAGTATACCATCTATCTGTATAGTATTGCATCTATCTGTATAGTATACCATCTAGCTGTATAGTATAGCATCTATCTGTATAGTATATCATCTATCTGTATAGTAGTATAGCATCTATCTGTATAGTACAGCATCTATCTGTATAGTATACCATCTATCTGTATAGTAGTATAGCATATATCTGTATACTACAGCATCTATCTGTATAGTATACCATCCAACTGTATAGTAGTATAGCATCTGTCTGTATAGTATAGCATCTATATGTATAGTAGTATAGCATCTATCTGTATAGTACAGCATATATCTGTATAGTATATCATCTGTCTGTATAGCAGTATAGCATCTATCTGTATAGTACACCATCTATCTGTAGAGTATACCATCTATCTGTATAGTATAGCATCTATCTGTATAGTACAGCATCTATCTGTATAGTATACCATCTATCTGTATAGTATTGCATCTATCTGTATAGTATAGCATCTATCTGTATAGTCTAACATCTATCTGTGTAGTATAGCATCTATCTGTATAGTATAACAGCTATCTGCATAGTATATAATCTATCTGTATAGTATAGCATCTATCTGTATAGTATATCATCTATCTGTATAGTAGTATAGCATCTATCTGTATAGTACAGCATCTATCTGTATAGTATAGCATCTATCTGTATAGTAGTATAGCATCTATCTGTATAGTACAGCATCTATCTGTATAGTATACCATCTATCTCTATAGTAGTATAGCATCTATCTGTATAGTATATCATCTATCTGTATTGTATATCATCTGTCTGTATAGTAGTATAGCATCTATCTGTATAGTACAGCATCTATCTGTATCGTACAGCATCTATCTGTATAGTATACCATATACCTTTATAGTATTCCATCTATCTGTATAGTACAGCATATATCTGTATAGTATAACATCTATCTGTATAGTAGAGTATCTATCTGTATAGTATATCATCTATCTGTATGGTATATCATATATCTGTATAGTACAGCATATATCTGTATAGTATAGCATCTATCTGTATAGTAGTATAGCATCTATCTGTATAGTATAACATCTATCTGTATAGTATATCATCTGTCTGTATAGCAGTATAGCATCTATCTGTATAGTACAGCATCTATCTGTAGAGTATACCATCTATCTGTATAGTATAGTATCTATCTGTATAGTACAGCATCTATCTGTATAGTATACCATCTATCTGTATAGTATTGCATATATCTGTATAGTATAGCATCTATCTGTATAGTCTAACATCTATCTGTGTAGTATAGCATCTATCTGTATAGTATAACATCTATCTGCATAGTATATAATCTATCTGTATAGTATAGCATCTATCTGTATAGTATATCATCTATCTGTATAGTAGTATAGCATCTATCTGTATAGTATGTCATCTATCTGTATAGTATATCATCTGTCTGTATAGTAGTATAGCATCTATCTGTATAGTACAGCATCTATCTGTATCGTACAGCATCTATCTGTATAGTATACCATATATCTTTATAGTATTCCATCTATCTGTATAGTACAGCATATATCTGTATAGTATAACATCTATCTGTATAGTAGAGTATCTATCTGTATAGTATATCATCTATCTGTATGGCATATCATATATCTGTATAGTACAGCATATATCTGTATAGTATAGCATCTATCTGTATAGTAGTATAGCATCTATCTGTATAGTACAGCATATATCTGTATAGTATAGCATCTATCTGTATAGTAGTATAGCATCTATCTGTATAGTATAACATCTATCTGTATAGTATATCATCTGTCTGTATAGCAGTATAGCATCTATCTGTATAGTACACCATCTATCTGTAGAGTATACCATCTATCTGTATATTATAGCATCTATCTGTATAGTACAGCATCTATCTGTATAGTATACCATCTATCTGTATAGTATTGCATATATCTGTATAGTATAGCATCTATCTGTATAGTCTAACATCTATCTGTGTAGTATAGCATCTATCTGTATAGTATAACAGCTATCTGCATAGTATATAATCTATCTGTATAGTATAGCATCTATCTGTATAGTATATCATCTATCTGTATAGTAGTATAGCATCTATCTGTATAGTACAGCATCTATCTGTATAGTATAGCATCTATCTGTATAGTAGTATAGCATCTATCTGTATAGTACAGCATCTATCTGTATAGTATACCATCTATCTCTATAGTAGTATAGCATCTATCTGTATAGTATATCATCTATCTGTATAGTATATCATCTGTCTGTATAGTAGTATAGCATCTATCTGTATAGTACAGCATCTATCTGTATCGTACAGCATCTATCTGTATAGTATACCATATATCTTTATAGTATTCCATCTATCTGTATAGTACAGCATATATCTGTATAGTATAACATCTATCTGTATAGTAGAGTATCTATCTGTATAGTATATCATCTTTCTGTATGGCATATCATATATCTGTATAGTACAGCATATATCTGTATAGTATAGCATCTATCTGTATAGTAGTATAGCATCTATCTGTATAGTACAGCATATATCTGTATAGTATAGCATCTATCTGTATAGTAGTATAGCATCTATCTGTATAGTATAACATCTATCTGTATAGTATATCATCTGTCTGTATAGCAGTATAGCATCTATCTGTATAGTACACCATCTATCTGTAGAGTATACCATCTATCTTTATAGTATAGCATCTATCTGTATAGTATACCATCTATCTGTATAGTATTGCATCTATCTGTATAGTATAGCATCTATCTGTATAGTCTAACATCTATCTGTGTAGTATAGCATCTATCTGTATAGTATAACAGCTATCTGCATAGTATATAATCTATCTGTATAGTATAGCATCTATCTGTATAGTATATCATCTATCTGTATAGTAGTATAGCATCTATCTGTATAGTACAGCATCTATCTGTATAGTATAGCATCTATCTGTATAGTAGTATAGCATCTATCTGTATAGTACAGCATCTATCTGTATAGTATACCATCTATCTCTATAGTAGTATAGCATCTATCTGTATAGTATATCATCTATCTGTATAGTATATCATCTGTCTGTATAGTAGTATAGCATATATCTGTATAGTACAGCATCTATCTGTATCGTACAGCATCTATCTGTATTGTATACCATATATCTTTATAGTATTCCATCTATCTGTATAGTACAGCATATATCTGTATAGTATAACATCTATCTGTATAGTAGAGTATCTATCTGTATAGTATATCATCTATCTGTATGGTATATCATATATCTGTATAGTACAGCATATATCTGTATAGTATAGCATCTATCTGTATAGTAGTATAGCATCTATCTGTATAGTATAACATCTATCTGTATAGTATATCATCTGTCTGTATAGCAGTATAGCATCTATCTGTATAGTACAGCATATATCTGTAGAGTATACCATATATCTGTATAATATTGCATATATCTGTATAGTATATACATAGCCGTCTTTGTATCTAAGACAATTGTGTAGTCTAGAGCGATTTTCTAGGTTAGCTGGCCAGCTATTGTCGTTCTTCTAACGTAGCTAGCCAGCTAGCCCCCGAATAGCAGCAATGTAGTAACTATTACAGTACAACGGTTTGTTTTGTTTGATCGTAGCTAGCTAGCTACATAGCCGTCTTTGTATCTAAGACAATTGTGTAGCCTAGAGCGATTTTCTAGGTTAGCTGGCCAGCTATTGTCCTTCTTTTAACGTAGCTAGCCAGCTAGCCCCCGAATAGCAGCACTGTAGTAACTATTACAGTACAACGGTTTGTTTTGTTTGATCGTAGCTAGCTAGCTACATAGCCGTCTTTGTATCTAAGACAATTGTGTAGCCTAGAGCGATTTTCTAGGTTAGCTAGCCAGCTATTGTCGTTCTTTTAAAGTAACGTAACGCAATTAACCTGCTAGCTAGCCAGCTAGCCCCCGAATAGCAGCACTGTAGTAACTATTACACTCGACGGAACGACTTGATTAGTGTAGTGTCAACATCGCAGCCACTACCAGCTAGCCTACTCCAGCAGTACTGTATCATTTCAATCATTTTAGTCAATAAGATTCTTGCTACGTAAGCTTAACTTTCTGAACATTCGAGGCGTGTAGTCCACTTGTCATTCCAATCTCCTTTGCATTAGCGTAGCCTCTTCTGTAGCCTGTTAACTATGTGTCTATCTATCCCTGTTCTCTCCTCTCTGCACAGACCATACAAACGCTCCACACCGCGTGGCCGCGGCCACCCTAATCTGGTGGTCCCAGCGCGCACGACCCACGTGGAGTTCCTGGTCTCCGGTAGCCTCTGGAACTGCCGATCTGCGGCCAACAAGGCAGAGTTCATCTCAGCCTATGCCTCCCTCCAGTCCCTCGACTTCCTGGCACTGACGGAAACATGGATCACCACAGATAACACTGCTACTCCTACTGCTCTCTCTTCGTCCGCCCACGTGTTCTCGCACACCCCGAGAGCTTCTGGTCAGCGGGGTGGTGGCACCGGGATCCTCATCTCTCCCAAGTGGTCATTCTCTCTCTCTCCCCTTACCCATCTATCTATCGCCTCCTTTGAATTCCATGCTGTCACAGTTACCAGCCCTTTCAAGCTTAACATCCTTATCATTTATCGCCCTCCAGGTTCCCTCGGAGAGTTCATCAATGAGCTTGATGCCTTGATAAGCTCCTTTCCTGAGGACGGCTCACCTCTCACAGTCCTGGGCGACTTTAACCTCCCCACGTCTACCTTTGACTCATTCCTCTTTGCCTCCTTCTTTCCACTCCTCTCCTCTTTTGACCTCACCCTCTCACCTTCCCCCCCTACTCACAAGGCAGGCAATACGCTCGACCTCATCTTTACTAGATGCTGTTCTTCCACTAACCTCACTGCAACTCCCCTCCAAGTCTCCGACCACTACCTTGTATCCTTTTCCCTCTCGCTCTCATCCAACACTTCCCACACTGCCCCTACTCGGATGGTATCGCGCCGTCCCAACCTTCGCTCTCTCTCCCCCGCTACTCTTTCCTCTTCCATCCTATCATCTCTTCCCTCTGCTCATACCTTCTCCAACCTTTCTCCTGATTCTGCCTCCTCAACCCTCCTCTCTTCCCTTTCTGCATCCTTTGACTCTCTATGTCCCCTATCCTCCAGGCCGGCTCGGTCCTCCCCTCCCGCTCCGTGGCTCGATGACTCATTGCGAGCTCACAGAACAGAGCTCCGGGCAGCCGAGCGGAAATGGAGGAAAACTCGCCTCCCTGCGGACCTGGCATCCTTTCACTCCCTCCTCTCTACATTTTCCTCCTCTGTCTCTGCTGCTAAAGCCACTTTCTACCACTCTAAATTCCAAGCATCTGCCTCTAACCCTAGGAAGCTCTTTGCCACCTTCTCCTCCCTCCTGAATCCTCCTCCCCCTCCCCCCTCCTCCCTCTCTGCAGATGACTTCGTCAACCATTTTGAAAAGAAGGTCGACGACATCCGATCCTCGTTTGCTAAGTCAAACGACACCGCTGGTTCTGCTCACACTGCCCTACCCTGTGCTCTGACCTCTTTCTCCCCTCTCTCTCCAGATGAAATCTCGCTTCTTGTGACGGCCGGCCGCCCAACAACCTGCCCGCTCGACCCTATCCCCTCCTCTCTTCTCCAGACCATTTCCGGGGACCTTCTCCCTTACCTCACCTCGCTCATCAACTCATCCCTGACCGCTGGCTACGTCCCTTCCGTCTTCAAGAGAGCGAGAGTTGCACCCCTTCTGAAAAAACCTACACTCGATCCCTCCGATGTCAACAACTACAGACCAGTATCCCTTCTTTCTTTTCTCTCCAAAACTCTTGAACGTGCCGTCCTTGGCCAGCTCTCCCGCTATCTCTCTCAGAATGACCTTCTTGATCCAAATCAGTCAGGTTTCAAGACTAGTCATTCAACTGAGACTGCTCTTCTCTGCATCACGGAGGCGCTCCGCACTGCTAAAGCTAACTCTCTCTCCTCTGCTCTCATCCTTCTAGACCTATCGGCTGCCTTCGATACTGTGAACCATCAGATCCTCCTCTCCACCCTCTCCGAGTTGGGCATCTCCGGCGCGGCCCACGCTTGGATTGCGTCCTACCTGACAGGTCGCTCCTACCAGGTGGCGTGGCGAGAATCTGTCTCCTCGCCACGCGCTCTCACCACTGGTGTCCCCCAGGGCTCTGTTCTAGGCCCTCTCCTATTCTCGCTATACACCAAGTCACTTGGCTCTGTCATAACCTCACATGGTCTCTCCTATCATTGCTATGCAGACGACACACAATTAATCTTCTCCTTTCCCCCTTCTGATGACCAGGTGGCGAATCGCATCTCTGCATGTCTGGCAGACATATCAGTGTGGATGACGGATCACCACCTCAAGCTGAACCTCGGCAAGACGGAGCTGCTCTTCCTCCCGGGGAAGGACTGCCCGTTCCATGATCTCGCCATCACGGTTGACAACTCCATTGTGTCCTCCTCCCAGAGCGCAAAGAACCTTGGCGTGATCCTGGACAACACCCTGTCGTTCTCAACCAACATCATGGCGGTGGCCCGTTCCTGTAGGTTCATGCTCTACAACATCCGCAGAGTACGACCCTGCCTCACACAGGAAGCGGCGCAGGTCCTAATCCAGGCACTTGTCATCTCCCGTCTGGATTACTGCAACTCGCTGTTGGCTGGGCTCCCTGCCTGTGCCATTAAACCCCTACAACTCATCCAGAACGCCGCAGCCCGTCTGGTGTTCAACCTTCCCAAGTTCTCTCACGTCACCCCGCTCCTCCGCTCTCTCCACTGGCTTCCAGTTGAAGCTCGCATCCGCTACAAGACCATGGTGCTTGCCTACGGAGCTGTGAGGGGAACGGCACCGCAGTACCTCCAGGCTCTGATCAGGCCCTACACCCAAGCAAGGGCACTGCGTTCATCCACCTCTGGCCTGCTCGCCTCCCTACCATTGAGGAAGTACAGTTCCCGCTCAGCCCAGTCAAAACTGTTCGCTGCTCTGGCCCCCCAATGGTGGAACAAACTCCCTCACGACGCCAGGACAGGGGAGTCAATCACCACCTTCCGGAGACACCTGAAACCCCACCTCTTCAAGGAATACCTAGGATAGGATAAGTAATCCTTCTCACCACCCCCCCCCTTAATGATTTAGATGCACTATTGTAAAGTGGCTGTTCCACTGGATGTCAGAAGGTGAATTCACCAACTTGTAAGTCGCTCTGGATAAGAGCGTCTGCTAAATGACTTAAATGTAAATGTAATAGCATCTATCTGTATAGTCTAACATCTATCTGTGTAGTATAGCATCTATCTGTATAGTATAACATCTATCTGCATAGTATATAATCTATCTGTATAGTATAGCATCTATCTGTATAGTATATCATCTATCTGTATAGTAGTATAGCATCTATCTGTATAGTACAGCATCTATCTGTATAGTATACCATCTATCTCTATAGTAGTATAGCATCTATCTGTATAGTATATCATCTATCTGTATAGTACATCATCTGTCTGTATAGTAGTATAGCATCTATCTGTATAGTAGTATAGCATCTATCTGTATAGTATAACATCTATCTGTATAGTATATCATCTGTCTGTATAGCAGTATAGCATCTATCTGTATAGTACAGCATCTATCTGTATAGTATAACATCTATCTGTATAGTATAACATCTATCTGTATAGTATAGCATCTATCTGTATAGTACAGCATCTATCTGTATAGTACAGCATCTATCTGTATAGTATAGCATCTATCTGTATTCAGATCCTTGGACTTTTTCCACATTTTACGTTACATCCTTATTCAAAAAAATGGATGAAATAAAATAAAATTGTATTTGTCACATGGGCCGAATGCTACAGGTGTAGACCGTACAGTGAAATGCTGAATACTACAGGTGTAGACCGTACAGTAAAATGCTGAATACTACAGGTGTAGACCGTACAGTGAAATGCTGAATACTACAGGTGTAGACCGTACAGTGAAATGCTGAATACTACAGGTGTAGACCGTACAGTGAAATGCTGAATACTACAGGTGTAGACCGTACAGTGAAATGCTGAATACTACAGGTGTAGACCGTACAGTGAAATGCTGAATACTACAGGTGTAGACCGTACAGTGAAATGCTGAATACTACAGGTGTAGACCGTACAGTGAAATGCTGAATACTACAGGTGTAGACCGTACAGCGAAATGCTGAATACTACAGGTGTAGACCGTACAGTGAAATACTACAGGTGTAGACCGTACAGTGAAATGCTGAATACTATAGGTGTAGACCGTACAGTGAAATGCTGAATACTACAGGTGTAGACCGTACAGTGAAATGCTGAATACTACAGGTGTAGACCGTACAGTGAAATGCTGAATACTACAGGTGTAGACCGTACAGTGAAATGCTGAATACTACAGGTGTAGACCGTACAGTGAAATGCTGAATACTACAGGTGTAGACCGTACAGTGAAATGCTGAATACTACAGGTGTAGACCGTACAGTGAAATGCTGAATACTACAGGTGTAGACCGTACAGTGAAATGCTGAATACTACAGGTGTAGACCGTACAGTGAAATGCTGAATACTTCAGGTGTAGACCGTACAGTGAAATGCTTACTTACAAAGCCCTTAACCAACAATGCAGTTTTACCCACAATCTACACACGATACCCCATAATGACAAAGTGAAAACTGTGTTTTAGAAATGTTTGCAAATGTATAAAACAATTAAAACACCTTATTTACATAAGTATTCATACCCTTTGTTATGAGACTTGATACCTTTTTAGTGACAGGGGGCAGTATTCGGAAATTCAGATTAATAAGGTGCCCAAAGTAAACTGCCTGTTACTCAGGCCCAGAAGCTAGGATATGCATATAATTGGTAGATTTGGATAGAAAACACTCTAACGTTTCCAAAACTGTTACAATAATGTCTGTGAGTATAACAAAACTGATATGGCAGGCGATAACCTGAGGAAAATCCATCTAGGAAGTGGGATCTTTTTGATGTGGGTGGTTTTCAACTGAATGCCTATTGAGTATCTAATGGGTTAGGACCCAGATTGCAGTTCCTATGGCTTCCACTAGATGTCAACAGTCTTTAGACATTGTTTCAAGCTTGTGTTCTGAAAAATGAAGAAGAATGAGACCTTTCTGTCAGTGGACTGAGGAAGAATGCAGTGCTGGTTTGTGACTGTGTGCGTGGCCTTTGTTCTTTTTCCTTTCTATTAGGTACGCTATTGTTGAAATATTATCGATTATTTAGACAATTGGCAACCTGAGGATTAATTATAAACATCGTTTGACATGTTTCAACAACCTTTTTCGGTACTATTTGGAGGTATTCGTCTGCATGTTTTGACCTCCTTTGAGCCAGTGGATTACTGAACAAAATGCGGCAGTTTTGGGGATATGAAGAGGGACTTTATCAAACAAAACAAACATTTATTGTGTAGCTGGGACTCTTGTGACTGCAACCAGATGAAGATCTTCAAAGGTAAGTGATCAATTTTATCACTATTTCTGACTTTCGTGACTCCTCTACCTGGTTGGAAAATGTTTGTATGCTTTTGTAAGCGGGGAGCTGTCCACAGATAATCGCATGTTATGCTTTCGCCGTAAAGCCTTTTTGAAATCTGAAAAAGCGGCTGGTTTAACAAGAAGTTAATCTTTAAGTCGATGTATAACACTTGTATCTTTTATGAATGTTTATTATGACTATTTCTGTATTTTGAATTTGGCGCTCTGCAATTTCACCGGATGTTGTCGAGGTTGGTCGCTAGCGGCATGTCTGTGCCAAACAGGATATTAAGCTCATGTGTGTCCTGTTTCCATTGATCATCCTTAAAATGTTTCTGCAACTTGATTGGAGTCCACCTATGGTAAATTAAATTGATTGGACATGATTTGGAAAGGCACACATCTGTCTACATAAGGTCCCACAGTTGACAGTGCATGTCAGAGTAAAATCCAAGCCATGAGGTTGAAGGAATTGTCTGTAGAGGTCCGAGAAAGTATTGTGTCGAGGCACAGATCTGGGAAAGGTTATCAAAAAATGTCTGCAGCATTGACAGTCCCCAAGAACACAGTGGCCTCCATCATTTTTAAATGGAAGACGTCTGGAACCACCAAGACTCTTCCTAGAGCTGGCCGCCCGGCCAAACTGAGCAATCTGGAGAGAAGGGCATTGGTCAGGGAGGTAACCAAGAACCTGATGGTCACTCTGACAGAGCTCTAGAGTTCCTCTGTGGAGATGAAAGAACCTTCCAGAAGGACAACCATCTCTACAGCACTCCACCAATCAGGCCTTCATGGTAGAGTGGCCCGACAGAAGCCACTCCTCAGTAAAAAGCACATGACAGCCTGCTTGGAGTTTGCCAAAAGGCACCTAAAGATTCTCAGAACATGAGAAACAAGATTCTCTGGTCTGATGAAACCAAGATTGAACTCTTTCCTACGGTGAAGCATGGTGGTGGCAGCATCAAGCTGTGGGGATGTTTTTCAGTGTCAGGGACTGGAAGACTAGTCAGGATCGAGACAAAGATTAACAGAGAAATGTACAGAGAGATCCTTGATGAACACCTGCTCCAGAGCACTCAGGACCTCAGACTGGGGTGAAGGCCAATGACCCTAAGGATACAGCCAAGACAACGCAGAGGAGTGGCTTCAGGTCTCTGAATATCCTTGTGTCCCAGCCAGAGCTCAGACTTGAACCCAATCGAGCATCTTTGTAGAGACCTGAAATTAGCTGCGAAGCAACACTTCCCATCCAACCTGACAGAACTTGAGAGGATCTGCAGAGAAGAATGGGATAATCTCCCCAAATACAGGCGTGCCAGGCTTGTAGTGCCATACCCAAGAAGACTCGAGGCTGTCATCGCTGTCAAAGGTTCGTCAACAAAGTACTGAGTAAAGGGTCTGAATACTTATGTAAATGTGATATTTCAGTTTGTAATAAATTAGCAAACATTTCTAAAAACCTGTTTTTGCTTTGTCATTATGGGGTGTTGTGTGAAGATTTATGAGGAAAATAAACTATTGCATTTATTTTAGAATAAGGTTGTAACGTAACAATATATTGAAAAGGTTAAGGGTTCTAAGTACTTTCCGAAGGCACTGTATACGGCCAATACACAAGGGCTGTTATTATGCATGACACAACGCGGAGTGCCTGGATACAGCCCTTAGCCGTGGTATATTGGCCATATATCACAACCCCCCGAGGTGCCTTATTGCTATTATAAACTGGTTACCACCGTAATTAGAGCAGTAAAAATAAATGTTTTGTCATACCTGTGGTATATGGTCTGATACACCATGTCTTTCAGCCAATCAGCATTCAGGGCTCGAACCACCCAGTTTATAATCATGTATATATTCAATGACTCTCTGTCCTCTGGTCCATAATGTGCCAAGCTCAGCAGATCAGATCCGACCTCCACCCGGACCAAGATGCAGATTGGACCGATTGGACAGCCTTCACCCCATGACTCCCGATGGCCGACAGACACAAGATGGCGGTTTATAATACCCAGTCCTAAAGCGAAGTCGGCCAGAATCAACAGACAAATAGCAGAGAATGAGGAGAAAGGGGTTGTGGTGCTTGTTTAAATCATTGTTGAAATACTACATAATACTATAATGTTATGATGGCTAAGGCTTCTTTGTGTAGAGTGTAGTAGAGTACAGTAGAGTACAGTATAGTACAGTACAGTATAGTAGAGTAGAGTACAGTACAGTAGAGTACAGTAGAGTACAGTACACTAGAGTACAGTACAGTAGAATACAGTACAGTAGAGTACAGTAGAGTACAGTACAGTAGAGTACAGTACAGTAGAGTACAGTACACTAGAGTACAGTACAGTAGAATACAGTAGAGTACAGTACAGTAGAGTACAGTAAAGTAGAGTACAGTAGAGTACAGTAAAGAAGAGTACAGTAGAGTACAGTAAAGTAGAGTACAGTAGAGTACAGTAGAGTAGCATACAGTACAGTAAAGTAGAGTACACTAGAGTAGACTACAGTAGAATACAGTACAGTAAAGTAGAGTACAGTAGAGTACAGTAAAGTAGAGTAGACTACAATAGAGTACAGTAGAATACAGTACAGTAGCATACAGTACACTAAAGTAGAGTACACTAGAGTAGACTACAGTAGACTACAGTACAGTAGAATTCAGTACAGTAAAGTAGAGTACACTAGAGTAGACTACAGTAGAGTACAGTAGAATACAGTACAGTAAAGTAGAGTACACTAGAGTAGACTACAGTAGAGTACAGTAGAGTAAAGTAGAGTACACTAGAGTAGACTACAGTATACTACAGTACAGTAGAATACAGTATAGTAAAGTAGAGTACAGTAGAGTACAGTAAAGTAGAGTAGACTACAGTAGAGTACAGTAGAATACAGTACAGTAGCATACAGTACAGTAAAGTAGAGTACACTAGAGTAGACTACAGTAGACTACAGTACAGTAGAATTCAGTACAGTAAAGTAGAGTACACTAGAGAAGACTACAGTAGAATAGAGTACAGTAGAATACAGTACAGTAGAGTACACTAGAGTAGACTACAGTAGAATACAGTACAGTAGCATACAGTACAGTAAAGTAGAGTACACTAGAGTAGACTACAGTAGAATACAGTACAGTAGCATACAGTACAGTAAAGTAGAGTACACTAGAGTAGAGTACAGTAGACTACAGTACAGTAGAATTCAGTACAGTAAAGTAGAGTACACTAGAGTAGACTACAGTAGAATAGAGTACAGTAGAATACAGTACAGTAAAGTAGAGTACACTAGAGTAGACTACAGTAGAATACAGTACTGTACCATACAGTACAGTAAAGTAGAGTACACTAGAATAGACTACAGTAGACTACAGTACAGTAGAATTCAGTACAGTAAAGTAGAGTACACTAGAGTAGACTACAGTAGAATACAGTACAGTAGAATTCAGTACAGTAAAGTAGAGTACACTAGAGTAGACTACAGTAGACTACAGTACAGTAGAATTCAGTACAGTAAAGTAGAGTACACTAGAGTAGACTACAGTAGAATACAGTACAGTAGCATACAGTACAGTAAAGTAGAGTACACTAGAGTAGACTACAGTAGAATACAGTACAGTAGACTAGAGTACAGTAAAGTAGAGTACACTAGAGTAGACTACAGTAGAATACAGTACAGTAGCATACAGTACAGTAAAGTAGAGTACACTAGAGTAGACTACAGTAGAATACAGTACAGTAGACTACAGTACAGTAAAATACAGGTCATTAAAGTAGAGTACAGTAGAATACAGTAGAATACAGTACAGTAGAATACAGGTCATTAAAGTAGAGTACAGTAGAATACAGTAGAATACAGTACAGTAGAATACAGGTCATTAAAGTAGAGTACAGTAGAATACAGTAGAATACAGGTCATTAAAGTAGAGTACAGTAGAATACAGTAGAATACAGTAGAATACAGTACAGTAGAATACCATCGAATCAGTACAGTAGAATACAGTCGAATCAGTACAGTAGAATACAGTAGAATACAGTACAGTAGAATACAGTCGATTCAGTACAGTAGAATTAAAGGGTTGGGGGGGGGAACCCTATGTGTACTCTTTTCTATGTTTATGTCTCATCTGTCTCTTTCTCTTTTAGGTGAAATGGAGTCATCAGTCTGTCCATAACACATTGAATGAATGTGTTTATATCTTGAATCCATTCGTAACATCTTTATTATTCCAGGAGCCTCTTTGTCAAAGCCTCTCTCAGTCATCGTCTAAGTCTGTTTAATCATTTATTTCATACATCTTTACTACTAGATGACATACACGGGGGGAATATGCGTCAGCTCTCTAAATGAGGCGTGTAGTCATAGAGCAACAGACTGACTCATTTAGGGAGTTGATGCATTCACCATGCATGTCAGTCATCTAGAGTTGATGTGTGTGCGTGCGTGCGTGCGTGTGTGTGTGTGTGTGTGTGTGTGTGTGTGTGTGTGTGCATGTGTGTGTGTATGTGTGTGTGTGTGTGTGTGTGTGTGTGTGTGTGTGTGTGTGTGTGTGTGTGTGTGTGTGTGTGTGTGTGTGTGTGTGTGTGTGTGTGTGTCGGTGTGTGTTTGCCAGGCCAAATATAGACACTCCTTTCTCTATATAATTAATACCTGAACAGTCTGTTATAGACAGGTTAGTATAGTGGAGAACCTATTGGTCTTCAGTGTGTGTGTGACAGGTTAATATAGTGAAGAACCTATTGGTCTTCATTAGAGAATCTATTGGTCTTCAGTGTGTGACAGGTTAGTATAGTGGAGAACCTATTGGTCTTCAGTGTGTGACAGGTTAGTATAGTGGAGAACCTATTGGTCTTCATTAGAGAATCTATTGGTCTTCAGTGTGTGACAGGTTAATATAGTGAAGAACCTATTGGTCTTCATTAGAGAATCTATTGGTCTTCAGTGTGTGACAGGTTAGTATAGTGGAGAACCTATTGTTCTTCAGTGTGTGAGTGACAGGTTAGTATAGTGGAGAACCTATTGGTCTTCAGTGTGTGACAGGTTAGTATAGTGGAGAACCTGTTGGTCTTCAGTGTGTGACAGGTTAGTATAGTGGAGAACCTATTGGTCTTCAGTGTGTGACAGGTTAGTATAGTGGAGAACCTATTGTTCTTCAGTGTGTGAGTGACAGGTTAGTATAGTGGAGAACCTATTGGTCTTCAGTGTGTGACAGGTTAGTATAGTGGAGAACCTATTGGTCTTCAGTGTGTGACAGGTTAGTATAGTGGAGAACCTATTGGTCTTCAGTGTGTGACAGGTTAGTATAGTGGAGAACCTATTGGTCTTCAGTGTGTGACAGGTTAGTATAGTGGAGAACCTGTTGGTCTTCAGTGTGTGACAGGTTAGTATAGTGGAGAACCTATTGGTCTTCAGTGTGTGACAGGTTAGTATAGTGGAGAACCTACTGGTCTTCAGTGTGTGACAGGTTAGTATAGTGGAGAACCTATTGGTCTTCAGTGTGTGACAGGTTAGTATAGTGGAGAACCTATTGGTCTTCAGTGTGTGAGTGACAGGTTAGTATAGTGGAGAACCTATTGGTCTTCAGTGTGTGACAGGTTAGTATAGTGGAGAACCTATTGGTCTTCAGTGTGTGACAGGTTAGTATAGTGGAGAACCTATTGGTCTTCAGTGTGTGACAGGTTAGTATAGTGGAGAACCTATAGGTCTTCAGTGGAGAACCTATTGGTCTTCAGTGTGTGACAGGTTAGTATAGTGGAGAACCTATTGGTCTTCAGTGTGTGACAGGTTAGTATAGTGGAGAACCTATTGGTCTTCAGTGTGTGACAGGTTAGTATAGTGGAGAACCTATTGGTCTTCAGTGTGTGAGTGACAGGTTAGTATAGTGGAGAACCTATTGGTCTTCAGTGTGTGACAGGTTAGTATAGTGGAGAACCTATTGGTCTTCAGTGTGTGACAGGTTAGTATAGTGGAGAACCTATTGGTCTTCAGTGTGTGACAGGTTAGTATAGTGGAGAACCTATAGGTCTTCAGTGGAGAACCTATTGGTCTTCAGTGTGTGACAGGTTAGTATAGTGGAGAACCTATTGGTCTTCAGTGTGTGACAGGTTAGTACAGTGGAGAACCTATTGGTCTTCAGTGTGTGACAGGTTAGTATAGTGGAGAACCTACTGGTCTTCAGTGTGTGACAGGTTAGTATAGTGGAGAACCTATTGGTCTTCAGTGTGTGACAGGTTAGTATAGTGGAGAACCTATTGGTCTTCAGTGTGTGACAGGTTAGTATAGTGGAGAACCTATTGGTCTTCAGTGTGTGACAGGTGTGTGATGCTGAAAGAACAGCAACCATAATACCAGCCATGTAGCAGAGTGTACTTTTATAAAACACAAAGGGTCAGTGGTGTAGTGGAGGCTATACGCAGGTAGAAATCCTATACACACTTTTCTTTCAGTGAAAGGTATAGTTATGTGCGTGCTTTAGGGCAACAGTACAAAACTATAGGTCCTGGCAACTGGAATGTTTTTGGAACACCATTATTTGTGACTTACTGAGATTCACTGTCAGGGCCCAGGTCTGTCAGGGCCCAGGTCTGTCAGGGCCCAGGTCTGTCAGGGCCCAGGTCTGTCAGGGCCCAGGTCTGTCAGGGCCCAGGTCTGTCAGGGCCCAGGTCTGACAGAATCTGTGCAGAAGATCTAGGTGCTGCTGTAGGCCCTCCTTGGTTGGGGTCAGAAGCACCAGATCATCAGCAAACAGTAGACATTTGACTTCAGATTCTAGTAGGGTGAGGCCGGGTGCTGAGGACGGTTCTTGTGCCCTCGATCATTTGTTGATATATACAGTACCAGTCAAAAGTTTGGACACACCTACTCATTCAAGGGTTTTTCTTTATTTAAAAAAAACTATTTTCTACATTGTAGAAAATGACAGCTTAGGAATGTGTTGGTAACATGTTTCATGAGCTGAAATAAAAGATCCCAGAAATGTTCCATACGCACAAAAAGCTTATTTCTCTCAAATGTTGTGCACAAATAATGTTTACATCCCTGTTTAGTGAACATTTCTCCTTTGCCAAAATAATCCATCCACCTGACAGGTGTTGTCACGTTCTGACCATAGTTTTCTGTGTGTTTTCCTTGTTTTAGTGTTGGTCAGGACGTGAGCTGGGTGTGCATTCTATGTTGTGTGTCTAGTTTGTCTATTTCTATGTTTGGCCTGATATGGTTCTCAATCAGAGGCAGTTGTTAGTCATTGTCTCTGATTGGGAACCATATTTAGGTAGCCTGTTTTGTGTTGGGTATTGTGGGTGGTTGTTTCCTGTGTCAGTGTTTGTACCACACGGGACTGTTTCTGGTTTTGTGGGTTACCACGCTGCATTTTGGTCCAATCCTTGTTTCACCTCTTCAGAGGAAGAGGAGGAAATCTTCCGTTACATGTGTGGCATATCAAGAAGCTGATTAAACAGCACGATCATTACACAGGTGCACCTTGTCTTGGGTACAATAAATAGGTCGAGAGATTTGAGGTCACAGAGAGTGACAGATGGACAGACATTGACATTCACTACTGCCTTGCATACACTTTCCTGCATATGGCTGGGTTTGCTTGCAGACCATTACAGACTACAAGGGGAAGCACAGCCGAGAGCTGCCCAGTGACTCGAGCCTACCAGACGAGCTAAACTACTTCTATGCTCGCTTCGAGGCAAATAACACAGAAACATGCATGAGAGCACCAGCTGTTCCGGAAAACTGTGTGATCACTCAAATTGTCAAAGACTCCAGCCACCCTCGTCATAGACTGTTCTCTCTGCTACCGAAAGGCACTACAGAGGGTAGGAACCTCATCATAGACTGTTCTCTCTGCTACCGCAAGGCACTACAGAGGGTAGGAACCTCGTCATAGACTGTTCTCTCTGCTACCTCACGGCAAGTGGAACCGGAGCGTCAAGTCTAGGTCCAAGAGGCTCTAAACAGCTTCTACCCCCAAGCCATGAGACTCCTGAACATCTTGTCAAATGTCTACACAGCAGTGCCCCCTCCCACCCCCAACGCCCCACTCCCTCTTTACACCACGGCTACTCTCCGTTGTCATCTATAGTCACTTTAATAACTCTACCTACATGTACATACCACCTCGACTAACAGGCAGTTAACCCACTGTTCCTAGGCCGTCATTGAAAATAAGAATTTGTTCATAACTGACTTGCCTAGCTAAATAAAGGTAAAAAAAATAATATGTATATATATATATATATATATATATATATATATATATATATATATATATATATATATTCTCTCTATTGTTATTTCATTGCTGCTCTTTAATTACTTGTTACTTTTATTTCTTATTCTTATCTGCATTTTTTTTGAAACTGCATTGTTGGCTAGGGGCTCATAGGAAAGCGCCTGTTGTGTTCGGCGCATGTGACTAATAAAATTTGATTTGATTTGATATAGGGTGCAATCATTAATCCAAAAGTAATCCAACATTAATCCATCCAAATTTAGGTCTGTTTATCCCTGTTTTGATCCCATTTAAGAAAAGCTTTTCAACAGAATCAGCAGAATGAATACACCACTGATCACACGTAAACACAGTTCACTTTCATAGCAGCCGCATTGTATTCCTTGTCGCATCTATGCTCTCCTGCTGTCACCTCTTCCCTTCACTTGTGGACTTCCTTGCACAACACGTTAGTTGTAGACCATTCAAGAAAAACCTTACCATGACTTGGAAGAGTTCCAGTGTTGTGTTGGAAAGCCAGCTAGCTAACATAGCATTCCTCTGTTTGATCAGGGGTTTTCAGTAGGCTAAACTAGCTAGCTTCATTTGCTAGCTAAGTAAGTGAAACTGAAAAAAAGACCATCTCTCTCTCTATTTCACTCTTTCTTCATTTTGAAAGAAATACATTTGTTCAAAACAGTTCAATTATTGTCTTTCTCTCTATTTGAAGTCAACTACTCACCACATTTTATGCACTGCAGTGCTAGCTAGCTGTAGCTTATGCTTTCAGTACTAGATAATTATCTGATCCTTTGATCGGGTGGACTACATGTCAGTTCATGCTGAAAGAGCTCTGATAGGCTGGAGGATGTCCTCCGGAAGTTGTCATAGTTACTGTGGTAAGTCTATGGAAGCGGGTGAGAACCATGAGCCTCCTGAGTTCTTTATTGAAGTCAATGTACTCAGAGGAGGACTGAAACTAGCTGTCCTCCGGCGACACCACGGTGCTACCCCAGAGAGAGCTGTTGATGCCACTGTAGACCTTCTTTGCAAAATAGTGTGTTTTAATCAATTATTTAGTGACGTGATGATATTTAGTATAGTTTTATCTAAAAAGGAAAACTTTAAAAATGTTTTACCATTGACATTTTTATGAAATTCACTGAGGAGGATGGTCCTCCCCTTCCTCCTGTGAGGAGCCTCCACTGGTGGGCACCCATAGCATACAGACAACGAACACAATTGCATTTTATCGATGGCAATTTGAATGCACAGAGATACCCATTGTCGTGCCGTTCGTCCGCCGCCATCACCTCATGTCGCAATGATTTGTACACAATTCCTGGAAGCTGAAAATGTCCCCGTTCTTCCATGGAATGCATAGTCACCAGACACGTCATCTAGTTTGGGATGCTCTGGATCGACGTATACAACAGCGTTTTCCAGTTCCCGCCAATATCCAATTACTTCGCACAACGATTGAAGTGGATTCCACAGGCCACAGTCAAAGGCCTGATCAACTCTATGCGAAAGAGACGTGTCGCGCGGCATGAGGCAAATGGTGGTCATACCAGATACTGACTGGTTTTCTGATCCACACCAGATACTGACTGGTTTTCTGATACACACCAGATAATGACTGGTTTTCTGATACACCCCAGATACTGACTGCTTTTCTGATCCACACCAGATACTGACTGCTTTTCTGATCAACACCCTACCTTTTTTTTAAGGTATCTGTGACCAACAGATACATATCTGTATCCCCAGTCATATGAAATACGTAGATTAGGGTGTAATGAATGCATTTAAATTCACTTATTTTAAGTTATATGAAATGTAACTCAGTAAAATCTTTGAAATTGTTACTTTTATATTTTATATTATATATATTATAATATATTACTTTTATATTTTTGTTCTGAAAGTATTCAGACCCCTTGACTTTTTCCACATTTTGTTACGTTACATATCGGATAAATGGTGTATTTTTGTTTGTTAAGATTTGATTCTGAGTATTCTTCTTCTTATTTTTCAATCACATTGAGCTGTTTTCTGTTGTCCATCTTTATTTCTGGGCTGTGAATTGATGTAGACTCAGGTTTCAAGTCTCTTGATTTTGGTAAGAATGGTTTCTCAAATTCTTTCTTCTTCTTCTTTAACAAACTTCTTGGCGCAACCATCCCGTTAGCGGGATCATTTTCGTCAACATCCGCTGAATTGCAGAGCGCCAAATTCAAATTAAATTACTAAAAATATTTAATTTTCATGAAATCACAAGTGCACTATAGCAAAACACAGCTTAGCTTGTTGTTAATCCACCTGATTTCAAAAAAACTTTTCGGCGAAAGCAAACCAAGCGTTTATGTAAGGACATCTCTCTCAGCAGACAAAACATTACAAACAGCTAGCAGCAAAGTAGATTAGTCATGAAAGTCAGAAAAGCAACAAAATGAATCGCTTACCTTTGACGATCTTCAGATGTTTGCACTCACGAGACTCCCAGTTACACAATAAATGTTCCTTTTGTTCCATAAAGATTATTTTTATATCCAAAATACCTCCAATTGGTTGACGTTATGTTCAGAAATCCACAGGTTCTAGCGGTCACAACCCCTGCAGACGAAAATTCCAAATAGTATCCGTAAACTTCGTAGAAACATGTCAAACGTTTTTTATAATCAATTCTCAGGTTGTTTTTACAATCAATAATCTATAATGTTTCAACCGGACGGTAGCTTTTTCAATAGGAGAGACAGAGAAAAGGTCTGCTCCAAGCTGCTCGCGCGTGCAAAACTCTGCTGGCACTCAGCCATCCACTGACGCGATGTGATCTTTCTCGATCATTTTTCAGAAAAAAAGGCTGAAACTATGTCTAAAGACTGTTCACACCATGTGGAAGCCATAGGAAAAGGATTCTGGTGGATATCCCTTTAAATGGAGGGAAGGCATGCAATGGAACAGGGAGCTTTCAAAATAGATGGCACTTCCTCTTTGGATTTTCCTCAGGTTTTCGCCTGCAATATCAGTTCTGTTATACTCACAGAAAATATTTTTGACAGTTTTGGAAACTGTAGAGTGTGTTCTATCCTAATCTGACAATTATATGTATATTCTAGATTCTGGGCCTGAGAAATAGGCAGTTTCATTTGGGTATATTTTTCATCCAAACATCAAAATACTGCCCCCTACACTCAAGAGTACAAACCATAATCTGACAATTATATGTATATTCTAGATTCTGGGCCTGAGAAATAGGCAGTTTCATTTGGGTATATTTTTCATCCAAACATCAAAATACTGCCCCCTACACTCAAGAGTACAAACCATGATACATTTTGTATTTAAAAAAATACATTATGAAAGGGAAGCTCAAATATACTGTTTACGTTTTTTAACATTTTTTAATGTTTATGTTTTTTAATGGCAAGTTTACACCTTCACTATTGCAGTGAAACGCTTTGTCCAGGAAGTTATCTGAATGGGAATGAATTTGTTATTGCCCAAATTGTTTTGTTTTTTAGAAGGTTTCTACAGTACTTTCATTCTGTCTATAGCTTTTCTTAATATTGAGCATTTCCTTTGGCTTTGATACTTCATGACTGCGTATTGTTCTGTTCAAGTAGACTGTGATTTGATAAGGGTGACAGTGAGCTGACGGAACGCTCTGAGAGACTCTTGAGTTGAGGTCAGTGATACAAGTAGTCCACAGTACTACAGACAAATAGAAGGCACTTCCTGTTTGAGTTGTAGGTGTACCGACCATAGAAGTCCTCTCAAAGCATTGACTATGTACAGACCCACCATGCGACAGACCTGCAGCAGTTGTGACCTGTTTTTGTGAGTGGTTTTGTCATAGTTGTGTCTAGAGGGGGCATATGGGGGGGGGGATACTGTCACCTACAGGCAGGTGTTTGTCCCCCTGCGTGCTAAAGGTGTCAGGTTCTTGTCCAGTTCTAAGAGTTAGGTCACCACAGACTAGTACAGGTCCCTGGGCCTGGAGATTGTTGATCTCCTCCTCTAGGATGGAGAAGATGTCATCGTTAAAGTATGGGGATTCTAGTGGGGGGGTATAGGTAGCACACAGGAGGACATTTTTCTCTGTTGAGATAATTTCCTTATTGGTTTCTAGCCAGATGTAAAATGTTCCTGTTTTGACTAATTTAACAGAATGAGTTAGGTCTGCTCTATACCAAATTAGCATACCCCCTGAGTCTCTTCTCTGTCTCACACCTAATAGAATGGTGGATGGGACTACCAGCTCTCTGTAACCTAGCGGACAACCAGTGGGTCCGTCTCCTCTATACCACCCACCTGGTAGTGTGGTGGATGGGACTACCAGCTCTCTGTAACCTAGAGGGCAACCAGTGGGTCCGTCTCCTCTATACCACCCACCTGGTAGTGTGGTGGATGGGACTACCAGCTCTCTGTAACCTGGAGGGCAACCAGTGGCTCCGTCTAAACCAACCATGTTTCTTGAATAACAATGTCTGTATTTCCAATTTCTCTGATGAAGTCCGGGATGTTGCTCTTTAGGTTCAAAGGCAGATGACCTCCGACCTTGAACATTCCAGGATGATACAACTGTTAGTAAAGCTCTGTGTTCCGTAGTGTTTCTGGCTCCGTGACATCATCCATCCGGATACTGTATCGTCAGCCTTTTTCCTCTTCCCGTGACTCACACGTGTGTGTGTGTGTGTGTCTGTGTGTGTAATGGGATGTGAGGGTGTGAGGGAGAAAACCCCTGCTATGCCATAGACCAGCTTCCTGTCTAGACTCTGAATGAGTAGGCCAGCCTCACTGTGACCCAGCCAGCGTTTTCCCTGTGTGTGTGTGTGTGTGTGTGTGTGTGTGTGTGTGTGTGTGTGTGTGTGTGTGTGTGTGTGTGTGTGTGTGTGTGTGTGCGCTCGTGTATGTGTTTGTATGTCTTCCATTAAAAAAAATATATCCTCCTCAACCATAATGAACAGTCATTCCTCCTCAACCACAAAGAACAGTCATTCCTCCTCAACCACAAAGAACAGTCATTCCTCCTCAACCACAAAGAACAGTCATTCCTCCTCAACCACAAAGAACAGTCATTCCTCCTCAACCACAAAGAACAGTCATTCCTCCTCAACCACAAAGAACAGTCATTCCTCCTCAACCACAAAGAACAGTCATTCCTCCTCAACCACAAAGAACAGTCATTCCTCCTCAACCACAAAGACCAGTCATTCCTCCTCAACCACAATGTGAACAGTCATTCCTCCTCAACTACAAAGTCCAGTCATTCCTCCTCAAAAATCAAATCAAATCAAATGTATTTATATAGCCCATCGTACATCAGCTGATATCTGAAAGTGCTGTACAGAAACCCAGCCTAAAACCCCAAACAGCAAGTAATGCAGGTGTAGAAGCACGGTGGCAAGGAAAAACTCCCTAGAAAGGCCAGAACCTAGGAAGAAACCTAGAGAGGAACCAGGCTATGTGGGGTGGCCAGTCCTCTTCTGGCTGTGCCGGGTGGAGATTATAACAGAACATGGCCACGATGTTCAAATGTTCATAAATGACCAGCATGGTCCAATAATAATAAGGCAGAACAGTTGAAACTGGAGCAGCAGCACGGCCAGGTGGACTGGGGACAGCAAGGAGTCATCATGTCAGGTAGTCCTGGGGCATGGTCCTAGGGCTCAGGTCCTCTGAGAGAGAAAAAGAAAGAGAGAAAGAGAGAATTAGAGAGAGCACACTTAAATTCACACAGGACACCGAATAGGACAGGAGAAGTACTCCAGATATAACAAACTGACCCTAGCCCCCCGACACATAAACTACTGCAGCATAAATACTGGAGGCTGAGACAGGAGGGGTCAGGAGACACTGTGGCCCCATCCGAAGACACCCCCGGACAGGCCAAACAGGAAGGATATAACCCCACCCACTTTGCCAAAGCACAGCCCCCACACCACTAGAGGGATATCTTCAACCACCAACTTACCATCCTGAGACAAGGCTGAGTATAGCCCACAAAGATCTCCGCCACGGCACAACCCAAGGGGGGGCGCCAACCCAGACAGGAAGATCACATCAGTGACTCAACCCACTCAAGTGACGCACCCCTCCTAGGGACGGTATGAAAGAGACCCAGTAAGCCAGTGACTCAGCCCCTGTAATAGGGTTAGAGGCAGAGAATCCCAGTGGAAAGAGATGAACCGGCCAGGCAGAGACAACAAGGGCGGTTCGTTGCTCCAGAGCCTTTCCGTTCACCTTCCCACTCCTGGGCCAGACTACACTCAATCATATGACCCACTGAAGAGACGAGTCTTCAGTAAAGACTTAAAGGTTGAGATCGAGTTTGCATCTCTTACATGGGTAGGCAGACCATTCCAAAAAATGGAGCTCTATAGGAGAAAGCCCTGCCTCCAGCTGTTTGCTTAGAAATTCTAAGACAATTAGGAGGTCTTGTGACCGTAGCGTACGTGTAGGTATGTACGGCAGGACCAAATCAGAGAGATAGGTAGGAGCAAGCCCATGTAATGCTTTGTAGGTTAGCAGTAAAACCTTGAAATCAGCCCTTGCTTTGACAGGAAGCCAGTGTAGGGAGGCTAGCACTGGAGTTATATGATCACATTTTTTGGTTCTAGTCAGGATTCTAGCAGCCGTATTTAGCACTAACTGAAGTTTATTTAGTGCTTTATCCGGGTAGCCGGAAAGTAGAGCATTGCAGTAGTCTAACCTAGAAGTGACAAAAGCATGGATTAATTTTTCTGCATAATATTTGGACAGAAAGTTTCAGATTTTTGCAATGTTACGAAGATGGAAAAAAGCTGTCCTTGAAATGGTCTTGATATGTTCTTCAAAAGAGAGATCAGGGTCCAGAGTAACGCCGAGGTCATTCACAGTTTTATTTGAGATGACTGTACAACCATTAAGATTAATTGTCAGATTCAACAGAAGATCTCTTTGTTTCTTGGGACCTAGAACAAGCATCTCTGTTTTGTCCGAGTTTAAAAGTAGAAAGTTTGCAGCCATCCACTTCCTTATGTCTGAAACACAGGCTTCTAGCAAGGGCAATTTTGGGGCTTCACCATGTTTCATTGAAATGTACAGCTGTGTGTCATCCGCATAGCAGTGAAAGTTAACATTATGTTTTCGAATGACATCATCCAAGAGGTAAAATATATATATATAGTGAAAACGGAACCTTGAGGAACACCGACATTTACAGTTGATTTGGCAGAGGACAAACCATTCACAGTGACAAACTGATATCTTTCCGACAGATAAGATCTAAACCAGGCCAGAACTTGTCCGTGTAGACCAATTTGGGTTTCCAATCTCTCCAAAAGAATGTGGTGATCGATGGTATCAAAAGCAGCACTAAGGTATAGGAGCACGAGGACAGATGCAGAGCCTTGGTCTGATGCCATTAAAAGGTCATTTACCACCTTCACAAGTGCAGTCTCAGTGCTATGATGGGGTCTAAAACCAGACTGAAGCATTTCGTATACATTGTTTGTCTTCAGGAAGGCAGTGAGTTGCTGCGCAACAGCTTTTTCTACAATTTTTGAGAGGAATGGAAGATTCGATATAGGCCGATAGTTTTTTATATTTTCTGGGTCAAGGTTTGGCTTTTTCAAGAGAGGCTTTATTACTGCCACTTTTAGTGAGTTTGGTACACATCTGGTGGATAGAGAGCAGTTTATTATGTTCAACATAGGAGGGCCAAGCACAGGAAGCAGCTCTTTCAGTAGTTTAGTTGGAATAGGGTCCAGTATGTAGCTTCAAGGTTTAGAGGCCATGATTATTTTCATCATTGTGTCAAGAGATATAGTACTAAAACACTTGAGCATCTCTCTTGATCCTAGGTCCAGGCAAAGTTGTGCAGACTCAGGACAACTGAGCTTTGAAGGAATACGCAGATTTAAAGAGTCCGTAATTTGCTTTCTAATAATCATGATCTTTTCCTCAAAGAAGTCATGAACCATAATGAACAGTCATTCCTCCTCAACATAATGAACAGTCATTCCAAAAACATTTTAAAATCCTGTCTTGAGACATACTTTTCCTTTTAATTGATAATTCAGACATCTAGATATCCTTTTCTGCTCAGTTTCCCTCAAATTAATTACCCCCACTGTCTGTCTGTCTGTCTGTCTGTCTGTCTGTCTGTCTGTCTGTCTGTCGGTCGGTCGGTCGGTCGGTCGGTCGGTGTGAAGAATTTAGCTCGTCCGTCCTGAGTCCAGGATCCACCGGCCCTGGGTTCTGGTCAAAAGTAGTCACCACACCGTAGCTCAAGACCAAAAATATGAATGTAGGCTACGAAAAAAAGTATACTAAAATCATTACAATCCTGATTCAAATTCAAGCATGTTGGATGACTGTCTTTTTAAGACCAACTGCCTCGTGGCCATTTCTCTCTGAGAGGAGAGAGACTGTTTGAACCTGATGTCACATTCGAACTCAGCTGTTTTATGCTCCAGTGACATTGATGTCGTCATGGGCAACAGGTCCAATAGGCCCAGGGAAGATTCCCCGAAAAGTAAATTGAATAAAATGTGCTGTGTTCCGGGCAACAGGTCCAATAGGCTCGGGGAAGATCCCCCTAAAGTAAATTGAATAAAATGTGCCTAAATTAGCTATATAATTACTCGTGTCTATACAGAAAATATTACACCACAGTTTGATCCATTAATTAATGAATCAATTAGCTTCGGTATAAAATGTGATGTGTTCTGCTCAATTTGAACCTGCAGCAAATAGCTGATTGTTACGGTGAAATGGTCAATGAAAATTACAATCCTAAAGGGGGAAAAAAGCAGCGTTTAAAAAAAGTTTAAAAAAAAAAGTAAATGGCCACTGCTGAAAAGAGAAAGATATAACACTCTACTCTGGGTTCAACTCCCAGCGAAGTGAACTGCAGCTTATTGGCACCGGCGGAGAGCATCGGATCAGTACGTAGATCAGATTTGTACACCTGACAGCAAATGGTTCTGGATAAAATAGCAACATCCACTAAGTTGAAGAGACGTCCATATACTACTGTATATGTAGTGTAGCAAACAACAGAGTCAGATCAACAAAGTCAGATCTGGGGTGTGTGTGGGGGGGGGTGTGGGGGGGTGAGGGGGTCGTACTGGGGTGGTTATTTAAGATACTCTTTGAAGAGATTGGCTCTTTTTTTTACAGTTTCTTTTGACTCAATGGTAATTGGTATGAATGTATGTACATGTGACTTAGAGTCACGCCCTGGCCTTAGTTATCTTTGTTTTCTTTATTATTTTGGTTAAGCCAGGGTGTGACATGGGGGATTTATGTGTTTTTGTCTTGTCTAGGTTTTTTTTGTAGATTTATGGGGTTGTGTTCCTTTAGGTGTCTAGGTAAGTCTATGGTTGGATTGGATTGGTTCTCAATCAGAGGCAGGTGTTTATCGTTGTCTCTGATTGGGAGCCATATTTAGGCAGCCATGTTCTTTGGGTATTTTGTGGGTGATTGTTTCCTGTCTTTTGTGTTTTATGCACCAGTTAGGACTGTTTCGGTTTTCACGTTTATTGTTTTGTAGTTGTGTTCATGTTAAGTGTCTCTTATTAAAGAACCATGAACTATAACCACGCTGCGTTTTGGTCCTCCTCTCCTTCCCGGGAAGAAAGCCGTGACACTTATTCAATAGATAGACACCTTTTGACCACCTCAACAACCCTGCGTTGTTTTCCCAGTAGTGGCTGACACTGACCCGTTTGACGCCTCCTAAATATGATATTATATAATATTATAATATACGCGTGTATTTACACGTTGTCCTGGAGAAGAAAACACTACATACATTCGAACCAGGTTTGACACGTCCTCTTTACGTCTCCTTCGTCCTTTAATTTCTCACATCGCTGGTTTTCTATATCAGAAGGTGCTCTTCTGGCACCCGGTCTGAGCCTGCGGACCAAATGGTACACTCATCCCATCGATAGTGCACTACTTTTGAATGGGGCCAATAGGGTTCTGTTCAAAAGGTGTGCACTATATGGGGATTAGGGTGCCATTTGGGACGTAAGGTGAGTTAGAACCGATAAAACACCAACATATTCTATATTCTGGTAAACATGGGAACGCCCTCCGCAGCGTGGCATCCTGCCCTGCCTCAGGGGTAATTATGGTATTAACTCAGCCATGAAGGTCGAAGGGCCGAATCGGACGAGGTCAGGGGCGGGGAGCGGAGAAGAGAAGAGGAGGAGAAGGGGAGAGTAGAGGAGAAGGAGAAGAAAGGAGGAGAGGAGAAGGAGAAGAGGAGTAGGAGAAGGAGAAGATGAGAAAAGGAGAAGGAGAAGATTAGAATAGGAGAGGAGAAGAGGAGAGGATGAGGAGAAGAGAGGAGGAGAAAAGGAGGAGAGGAGAGAAGATGAGAATGGGAGAGGAGAAGGAGAGGATAAAAGGAGGAGAAGAGAAGAGGAGAGGAGAAGAGAAGAGAAGGAGAAGAGGAGAGGATGAAAGAAGGAGGAGAAGAGGAGAGGAGAAGAGAAGAAGAGATGAGAAGGAGAAGAGAAGAAGAGATGAGGATGAGAAGAGGGGGATGAGAAGAGGAGAAGGTGAGGAGGAGAGAAGGATAAGGTGGACTGGGAAGTAGAAGGCACCTGTGACGTGCACCATCCCATAAACCCACAAACCCTTGCTGTCACAGTGGAGGCCAGAGGAGGTACAGGAGATCTTTTGTCTTCAATAATGGAGATTGTGATGAGGTATATGGGGTGTTGAAGACTTGTGGTAAATAGTGTGGCCTTGGTGGTGCTACAGGAGGGAAAGTATTTAGCTTTTTCTATGTTACCAGGTTATCCTGAAAAAAAAGACCTCTAAGTTTTGAAATGAACATGATTCATAAAATAACATTATTATCTACTTTCCCCAGTCAAAAAAAATCTCTCTCTCTCTCTCTCCTTCTCTCACACACACACAGCTGGAGGGAGGGGAAAATTAACTAATTTCATTAATCTCATTGTCATCCCTTTTCAAGCGCGCGTTAATAAGTACAAATTAATATGATTAATCAACTTGACTACATCAACTCATTCTAGGTTTTCAAAGGCGAGAGGGTGTGTTGAGGTGATCGGGAGGTTGAATATGTTTTCAGCCTTGAGACAATGGAGACATGGATTGTGTACGTGGTGCCATTCAGTGGGTGACAAACGATTTACGTACCTCTGAACGGGGTATGGTAGTATGTGCCAGGTGCTTTGTGTCAAGAACTGCAATGCTGCTGTTTTTTTTTCACGCTCAACAGTTTCCTGTGTGTGTCAAGAATGGTCCACCACTCAAAGGACATCCAGCCAATTTGACACAACTGTGGGAAGCATTGGAGTCAACATGGGCCAGCATCCCTGTGGAACTTTCGAACACCTTGTGGAGTCCATGCTTCGACATATTTTTATATTAATTTACCTTTATTTAACTAGACATGTCAGTTGAAGAACAAATTATTTTTTTCAATGACGGCCTAGAAACAGTGGGTTAACTGCCTTGTTCAGGGGCAGAACGACAGATTGTTTACCTTGTCAGCTCAGGGATTCAATCTTGCAAACTTTCGGTTACTAGTCCAACGCTCTAACCACTAGACTACCTGCCGCCTTTACACTCTAACCACTAAACTACCTGCCGCCTCTACACTCTAACCACTAGGCTACCTGCTGCTTTTACACTCTAACCACTAGGCTACCTGCCACCTCTACACTCTAACCACTAGGCTACCTGCCACCTCTACACTCTAACCACTAGGCTACCTGCCGCCCCTACACTCTAACCACTAGGCTACCCTGCCGCCTCTACACTCTAACCACTAGGCTACCCTGCCGCCTTTACACTCTAACCACTTGGCTACCTGCCGCCTTTACACTCTAACCACTAGGCTACCTGCTGCCTCTACACTCTAACCACTAGGCTACCTACCTCCTCTACACTCTAACCACTAGGCTACCCTACCGCCCCTACACTCTAACCACTAGACTACCTACCTCCTCTACACTCTAACCACTAGGCTACCTACCTCCTCTACACTCTAACCACTAGGCTACCCTACCGCCCCTACACTCTAACCACTAGGCTACCTACCTCCTCCACACTCTAACCACTAGGCTACCCTACCGCCCCTACACTCTAACCACTAGGCTACCTGCCGCCTCTACACTCTAACCGCTAGGCTACCTACCTCTTCTACACTCTAACCACTAGGCTACCCTACCGCCCCTACACTCTAACCACTAGACTACCTGCCGCCTCTACACTCTAACCACTAGACTACCTGCCGCCCCCATATTGGCATGAAGCTAGTTCTAGGATATCCTCAGGTTTTGTCGCTGTAGAATTAATTAACCAATCAATTATCTTAGCTTGCTTTGGTCTGAAGTTTTTGTTTAACTAAAGGTTGACTAAATGTCCTTCGTCAACATGAGTGTGATATTTATGGCAAGGCAAATTCAATTTGGAAATTTCAATATGATAAGGTCACACCAATAGGTCATTGGCTCATTTCTTAGGAAAACAACCAGACGATATACAGTATTGTACACGTAGGCAAGTGCTATATATAGTTTCAAGCTTGGCTTCTGGCTTCTGTTATGCTTTCAGATTTTGTATTTGGCTCCACTTATGCGGATCAATGCTGTGCTCTAGATTGTGAGCAACATAGGGGTCAAAGTTGAAACACATGGGACAAGCCCCTCAGCCTTCTGCTTTATTAAACCAAGTTCATGCTTACCGAGATTTATTCCCTACTAGATTCACACAGCTGCACCTCACTGAGTTCTCTCACTGGTAAATAACCATGAATATGTATACAATACAGGATTTTTTTAGTGGACTGGTGACCAGGGACCATGAGAATTATAATAGAGAGTGAACTGGAGCGGATGAGGGAGAGATTTAATGAAGTCAGTAAGTAGAGACAGGTTTTAGTGACCACCACTCAAATGATGCTAGGACCAGTGACCACCACTAGATAGAGAGGAGGACCAGTGACCACCACTAGATAGAGAGGAGGACCAGTGACCACCAATCAAATGATGCTAGGACCAGTGACCACCACTAGATAGAGAGGAGGACCAGTGACCACCACTAGATAGAGAGGAGGACCAGTGACCACCACGAGATGGAGGGGAGAACCATTGACCACCATTAGATATAGAGGGGAGGACCAGTGACCACCACTAGATAGAGAGGAGAACCAGTGACCACCACTAGATAGAGAGGAGGACCAGTGACCACCACGAGATAGAGGGGAGGACCAGTGACCACCACTAGATAGAAATGAGGACCAGTGACCACCACTAGAGAGAGGAGAGGACCAGTGACCACCACTAGATAGAAATGAGGACCAGTGACCACCACTAGATAGAGGGAGGACCAGTGACCACCACTAGATAGAAATGAGGACCAGTGACAACCACTAGAGAGAGGAGAGGACCAGTGACCACCACTAGATAGAAGGGAGGACCAGTGACCACCATTAGATAGAGGAGAGGACCAGGGACCACCACTTGATATAAATGAATACCAGTGACCACCATAAGATAGAGGGGAGGACCAGTGACAACCACTAGATAGAGGAGAGGACCAGTGACCACCACTAGATAGATGAGGACCAGTGACCACGACTAGATAGAGGGGAGGACCAGTGAACACCATTAGATAGAGGGGAGGACCAGTGACAACCACTAGATAGAGGAGAGGACCAGTGACCACCACTAGATAGATGAGGACCAGTGACCACCATTAGATAGAGGGGAGGACCAGTGACAACCACTAGATAGATGAGGACCAGTGACCACGACTAGATAGAGGGGAGGACCAGTGAACACCACTAGATAGAGAGGGGGACCAGTGACCACCACTAGATAGATGCTAGGACCAGTGACCACCACTAGATATAGAGGAGGACCAGTGACCACCACAAGATAGAGAGGAGGACCAGTGACCACCGCTAGATAGAGAGGAGGACCAGGGACCACCACTAGATAGATGAGGACCAGTGACCACGAGTAGATAGAGGGGAGGACCAGTGAACACCACTAGATAGAGAGGGGGACCAGTGACCACCACTAGATAGATGCTAGGACCAGTGACCACCACTAGATATAGAGGAGGACCAGTGACCACCACTAGATAGAGAGGAGGACCAGTGACCACAACTAGATAGAGAGGAGGACCAGTGACCACCACGAGATAGAGGGGAGGACCAGTGACCACCACGAGAGAGAGGGGAGGACCAGTGACCACCACAAGATAGAGGGGAGGACCAGTGACCACCACTAGATAGAAATGAGGACCAGTGACCACCACAAGATAGAGGGGAGGACCAGGGACCACCACTTGATATAAATGAATACCAGTGACCACCATAAGATAGAGGGGAGGACCAGTGACAACCACTAGATAGAGGAGAGGACCAGTGACCACCACTAGATAGATGAGGACCAGTGACCACGACTAGATAGAGGGGAGGACCAGTGAACACCATTAGATAGAGGGGAGGACCAGTGACAACCACTAGATAGAGGAGAGGACCAGTGACCACCACTAGATAGATGAGGAGGACCAGTGACCACCATTAGATAGAGGGGAGGACCAGTGACCACTACTAGATAGATTCTAGGACCAGTAACCACAACTAGATATAGAGGAGGACCAGTGACCACCACTAGATAGAGAGGAGGACCAGTGACCACCACTAGTTAGAGAGGAGGACCAGTGACCACCATTAGATAGAGGGGAGGACCAGTGACAACCACTAGATAGAGGAGAGGACCAGGGACCACCACTAGATAGATGAGGACCAGTGACCACGAGTAGATAGAGGGGAGGACCAGTGAACACCACTAGATAGAGAGGGGGACCAGTGACCACCACTAGATAGATGCTAGGACCAGTGACCACCACTAGATATAGAGGAGGACCAGTGACCACCACTAGATAGAGAGGAGGACCAGTGACCACCAATAGATAGGGAGGAGGACCAGTGACCACCACGAGATAGAGGGGAGGACCAGTGACCACCACGAGAGAGAGGGGAGGACCAGTGACCACCACAAGATAGAGGGGAGGACCAGTGACCACCACAAGATAGAGGGGAGGACCAGTGACCACCACTAGATAGAGGGGAGGACCAGTGACCACCACTAAATAGAAATGAGGACCAGTGACCACCATGAGATAGAGGGGAGGACCAGTGACCACCAAAGGATAGAAATGAGGACCAGTGACCACCATGAGATAGAGGGGAGGACCAGTGACCACCACTAGATAGATGAGGACCAGTGACCACCACGAGATGGAGGGGAGGACCAGTGACCACCATTAGATATTGAGGGGAGGACCAGTGACCACCACTAGATAGAGAGGAGAACCAGTGACCACCACTAGATAGAGAGGAGGACCAGTGACCACCACGAGATAGAGGGGAGGACCAGTGACCACCATTAGATATAGAGGGGAAGACCAGTGACCACCATTAGATAGAGGAGAGGACCAGGGACCACCACTTGATATAAATGAATACCAGTGACCACCATGAGATAGAGGGGAGGACCAGTGACAACCACTAGATAGAGGAGAGGACCAGTGACCACCACTAGATAGATGAGGACCAGTGACCACGACTAGATAGAGGGGAGGACCAGTGAACACCATTAGATAGAGGGGAGGACCAGTGACAACCACTAGATAGAGGAGAGGACCAGTGACCACCACTAGATAGATGAGGAGGACCAGTGACCACCATTAGATAGAGGGGAGGACCAGTGACAACCACTAGATAGATGAGGACCAGTGACCACGACTAGATAGAGGGGAGGACCAGTGAACACCACTAGATAGAGAGGGGGACCAGTGACCACCACTAGATAGATGCTAGGACCAGTGACCACCACTAGATAGAGAGGAGGACCAGTGATCACCACTAGATAGAGAGGAGGACCAGTGACCACCATTAGATAGAGGGGAGGACCAGTGACAACCACTAGATAGAGGAGAGGACCAGGGACCACCACTAGATAGATGAGGACCAGTGACCACGAGTAGATAGAGGGGAGGACCAGTGAACACCACTAGATAGAGAGGGGGACCAGTGACTACCACTAGATAGATGCTAGGACCAGTGACCACCACTAGATAGAGAGGAGGACCAGTGACCACCACGAGATAGAGGGGAGGACCAGTGACCACCAGTAGATATAGAGGGGAGGACCAGTGACCACCATTAGATAGAGGAGAGGACCAGGGACCACCACTTGATATAAATGAATACCAGTGACCACCATGAGATAGAGGGGAGGACCAGTGACAACCACTAGATAGAGGAGAGGACCAGTGACCACCATTAGATAGATGAGGACCAGTGACCACGACTAGATAGAGGGGAGGACCAGTGAACACCATTAGATAGAGGGGAGGACCAGTGACAACCACTAGATAGAGGAGAGGACCAGTGACCACCACTAGATAGATGAGGAGGACCAGTGACCACCATTAGATAGAGGGGAGGACCAGTGACAACCACTAGATAGATGAGGACCAGTGACCACGACTAGATAGAGGGGAGGACCAGTGAACACCACTAGATAGAGAGGGGGACCAGTGACCACCACTAGATAGATGCTAGGACCAGTGACCACCACTAGATAGAGAGGAGGACCAGTGATCAACACTAGATAGAGAGGAGGACCAGTGACCACCATTAGATAGAGGGGAGGACCAGTGACAACCACTAGATAGAGGAGAGGAACAGGGACCACCACTAGATAGATGAGGACCAGTGACCACGAGTAGATAGAGGGAAGGACCAGTGAACACCACTAGATAGAGAGGGGGACCAGTGACCACCACTAGATAGATGCTAGGACCAGTGACCACCACTAGATATAGAGGAGGACCAGTGACCACCACTAGATAGAGAGGAGGACCAGTGACCACCACTAGATAGAGAGGAGGACCAGTGACCACCACGAGATAGAGGGGAGGACCAGTGACCACCACGAGAGAGAGGGGAGGACCAGTGACCACCACAAGATAGAGGGGAGGACCAGTGACCACCACAAGATAGAGGGGAGAACCAGTGACCACCACTAGATAGAGAGGAGGACCAGTGACCACCACGAGATAGAGGGGAGGACCAGTGACCACCATTAGATATAGAGGGGAAGACCAGTGACCACCATTAGATAGAGGAGAGGACCAGGGACCACCACTTGATATAAATGAATACCAGTGACCACCATGAGATAGAGGGGAGGACCAGTGACAACCACTAGATAGAGGAGAGGACCAGTGACCACCACTAGATAGATGAGGACCAGTGACCACGACTAGATAGAGGGGAGGACCAGTGAACACCATTAGATAGAGGGGAGGACCAGTGACAACCACTAGATAGAGGAGAGGACCAGTGACCACCACTAGATAGATGAGGAGGACCAGTGACCACCATTAGATAGAGGGGAGGACCAGTGACAACCACTAGATAGATGAGGACCAGTGACCACGACTAGATAGAGGGGAGGACCAGTGAACACCACTAGATAGAGAGGGGGACCAGTGACCACCACTAGATAGATGCTAGGACCAGTGACCACCACTAGATAGAGAGGAGGACCAGTGATCACCACTAGATAGAGAGGAGGACCAGTGACCACCATTAGATAGAGGGGAGGACCAGTGACAACCACTAGATAGAGGAGAGGACCAGGGACCACCACTAGATAGATGAGGACCAGTGACCACGAGTAGATAGAGGGGAGGACCAGTGAACACCACTAGATAGAGAGGGGGACCAGTGACTACCACTAGATAGATGCTAGGACCAGTGACCACCACTAGATAGAGAGGAGGACCAGTGACCACCACGAGATAGAGGGGAGGACCAGTGACCACCAGTAGATATAGAGGGGAGGACCAGTGACCACCATTAGATAGAGGAGAGGACCAGGGACCACCACTTGATATAAATGAATACCAGTGACCACCATGAGATAGAGGGAGGACCAGTGACAACCACTAGATAGAGGAGAGGACCAGTGACCACCATTAGATAGATGAGGACCAGTGACCACGACTAGATAGAGGGGAGGACCAGTGAACACCATTAGATAGAGGGGAGGACCAGTGACAACCACTAGATAGAGGAGAGGACCAGTGACCACCACTAGATAGATGAGGAGGACCAGTGACCACCATTAGATAGAGGGGAGGACCAGTGACAACCACTAGATAGATGAGGACCAGTGACCACGACTAGATAGAGGGGAGGACCAGTGAACACCACTAGATAGAGAGGGGGACCAGTGACCACCACTAGATAGATGCTAGGACCAGTGACCACCACTAGATAGAGAGGAGGACCAGTGATCAACACTAGATAGAGAGGAGGACCAGTGACCACCATTAGATAGAGGGGAGGACCAGTGACAACCACTAGATAGAGGAGAGGAACAGGGACCACCACTAGATAGATGAGGACCAGTGACCACGAGTAGATAGAGGGAAGGACCAGTGAACACCACTAGATAGAGAGGGGGACCAGTGACCACCACTAGATAGATGCTAGGACCAGTGACCACCACTAGATATAGAGGAGGACCAGTGACCACCACTAGATAGAGAGGAGGACCAGTGACCACCACTAGATAGAGAGGAGGACCAGTGACCACCACGAGATAGAGGGGAGGACCAGTGACCACCACGAGAGAGAGGGGAGGACCAGTGACCACCACAAGATAGAGGGGAGGACCAGTGACCACCACAAGATAGAGGGGAGGACCAGTGACCACCACTAGATAGAGGGGAGGACCAGTGACCACCACTAAATAGAAATGAGGACCAGTGACCACCATGAGATAGAGGGGAGGACCAGTGACCACCAGTAGATAGAGAGGAGGACCAGTGACCACCATGAGATAGAGGGGAGGACCAGTGACCACCACTAGATAGATGAGGACCAGTGACCACCACGAGATGGAGGGGAGGACCAGTGACCACCATTAGATATAGAGGGGAGGACCAGTGACCACCACTAGATAGAGAGGAGAACCAGTGACCACCACTAGATAGAGAGGAGGACCAGTGACCACCACGAGATAGAAGGGAGGACCAGTGACCACCATTAGATATAGAGGGGAGGACCAGTGACCACCACTAGATAGAACTGATTACCAGTGACCACCATGAGATAGAGGGAGGACCAGTGACCACCACTAGATAGAAATGAGGACCAGTGACCACCACTAGAGAGAGGAGAGGACCAGTGACCACCACTAGATAGAAATGAGGACCAGTGACCACCACTAGATAGAGGGAGGACCAGTGACCACCACTAGATAGAAATGAGGACCAGTGACAACCACCAGAGAGAGGAGAGGACCAGTGACCACCACTAGATAGAAGGGAGGACCAGTGACGACCATTAGATAGAGGAGAGGACCAGGGACCACCACTTGATATAAATGAATACCAGTGACCACCATGAGATAGAGGGGAGGACCAGTGACAACCACTAGATGGAGGAGAGGACCAGTGACAACCACTAGATAGAGGAGAGGACCAGTGACCACCACTAGATAGATGAGGACCAGTGACCACGACTAGATAGAGGGGAGGACCAGTGAACACCATTAGATAGAGGGGAGGACCAGTGACAACCACTAGATAGAGGAGAGGACCAGTGACCACCACTAGATAGATGAGGAGGACCAGTGACCACCATTAGATAGAGGGGAGGACCAGTGACAACCACTAGATAGATGAGGACCAGTGACCACGACTAGATAGAGGGGAGGACCAGTGAACACCACTAGATAGATAGTGGACCAGTGACCACTACTAGATAGATGCTTTGACCAGTGACCACCACTAGATATAGAGGAGGACCAGTGACCACCACTAGATAGAGAGGAGGACCAGTGACCACCACTAGATAGAGAGGAGGACCAGTGACCACCATTAGATAGAGGGGAGGACCAGTGACAACCACTAGATAGAGGAGAGGACCAGGGACCACCACTAGATATAGAGGAGGACCAGTGACCACCACTAGATAGAGAGGAGGACCAGTGACCACCACTAGATAGAGAGGAGGACCAGTGACCACCACTAGATAGAGGGGAGGACCAGTGACCACCACGAGAGAGAGGGGAGGACCAGTGACCACCACAAGATAGAGGGGAGGACCAGTGACCACCACAAGATAGAGGGGAGGACCAGTGACCACCACTAGATAGAGGGGAGGACCAGTGACCACCACTAAATAGAAATGAGGACCAGTGACCACCATGAGATAGAGGGGAGGACCAGTGACCACCAAAGGATAGAAATGAATACCAGTGACAACCATGAGATAGAGGGGAGGACCAGTGACAACTACTAGATAGATGAGGACCAGTGACCACCACGAGATGGAGGGGAGGACCAGTGACCACCATTAGATATTGAGGGGAGGACCAGTGACCACCACTAGATAGAGAGGAGGACCAGTGACCACCACGAGATAGAGGGGAGGACCAGTGACCACCATTAGATATAGAGGGGAGGACCAGTGACCACCATTAGATAGAGGAGAGGACCAGTGACCACCATTAGATAGATGAGGACCAGTGACCACGACTAGATAGAGGGGAGGACCAGTGAACACCATTAGATAGAGGGGAGGACCAGTGACAACCACTAGATAGAGGAGAGGACCAGTGACCACCACTAGATAGATGAGGAGGACCAGTGACCACCATTAGATAGAGGGGAGGACCAGTGACAACCACTAGATAGATGAGGACCAGTGACCACGACTAGATAGAGGGGAGGACCAGTGAACACCACTAGATAGAGAGGGGGACCAGTGACCACCACTAGATAGATGCTAGGACCAGTGACCACCACTAGATAGAGAGGAGGACCAGTGATCAACACTAGATAGAGAGGAGGACCAGTGACCACCATTAGATAGAGGGGAGGACCAGTGACAACCACTAGATAGAGGAGAGGACCAGGGACCACCACTAGATAGATGAGGACCAGTGACCACGAGTAGATAGAGGGGAGGACCAGTGAACACCACTAGATAGAGAGGGGGACCAGTGACCACCACTAGATAGATGCTAGGACCAGTGACCACCACTAGATATAGAGGAGGACCAGTGACCACCACTAGATAGAGAGGAGGACCAGTGACCACCACTAGATAGAGAGGAGGACCAGTGACCACCACGAGATAGAGGGGAGGACCAGTGACCACCACGAGAGAGAGGGGAGGACCAGTGACCACCACAAGATAGAGGGGAGGACCAGTGACCACCACAAGATAGAGGGGAGGACCAGTGACCACCACTAGATAGAGGGGAGGACCAGTGACCACCACTAAATAGAAATGAGGACCAGTGACCACCATGAGATAGAGGGGAGGACCAGTGACCACCAAAGGATAGAAATGAGGACCAGTGACCACCATGAGATAGAGGGGAGGACCAGTGACCACCACTAGATAGATGAGGACCAGTGACCACCACGAGATGGAGGGGAGGACCAGTGACCACCATTAGATATAGAGGGGAGGACCAGTGACCACCACTAGATAGAGAGGAGAACCAGTGACCACCACTAGATAGAGAGGAGGACCAGTGACCACCACGAGATAGAAGGGAGGACCAGTGACCACCATTAGATATAGAGGGGAGGACCAGTGACCACCACTAGATAGAACTGATTACCAGTGACCACCATGAGATAGAGGGAGGACCAGTGACCACCACTAGATAGAAATGAGGACCAGTGACCACCACTAGAGAGAGGAGAGGACCAGTGACCACCACTAGATCGAAATGAGGACCAGTGACCACCACTAGATAGAAATGAGGACCAGTGACCACCACTAGATAGAAATGAGGACCAGTGACAACCACCAGAGAGAGGAGAGGACCAGTGACCACCACTAGATAGAAGGGAGGACCAGTGACGACCATTAGATAGAGGAGAGGACCAGGGACCACCACTTGATATAAATGAATACCAGTGACCACCATGAGATAGAGGGGAGGACCAGTGACAACCACTAGATGGAGGAGAGGACCAGTGACCACCACTAGATAGATGAGGACCAGTGACCACGACTAGATAGAGGGGAGGACCAGTGAACACCATTAGATAGAGGGGAGGACCAGTGACAACCACTAGATAGAGGAGAGGACCAGTGACCACCACTAGATAGATGAGGAGGACCAGTGACCACCATTAGATAGAGGGGAGGACCAGTGACAACCACTAGATAGATGAGGACCAGTGACCACGACTAGATAGAGGGGAGGACCAGTGAACACCACTAGATAGATAGTGGACCAGTGACCACTACTAGATAGATGCTTTGACCAGTGACCACCACTAGATATAGAGGAGGACCAGTGACCACCACTAGATAGAGAGGAGGACCAGTGACCACCACTAGATAGAGAGGAGGACCAGTGACCACCATTAGATAGAGGGGAGGACCAGTCACAACCACTAGATAGAGGAGAGGACCAGGGACCACCACTAGATATAGAGGAGGACCAGTGACCACCACTAGATAGAGAGGAGGACCAGTGACCACCACTAGATAGAGAGGAGGACCGGTGACCACCACTAGATAGAGGGGAGGACCAGTGACCACCACGAGAGAGAGGGGAGGACCAGTGACCACCACAAGATAGAGGGGAGGACCAGTGACCACCACAAGATAGAGGGGAGGACCAGTGACCACCACTAGATAGAGGGGAGGACCAGTGACCACCACTAAATAGAAATGAGGACCAGTGACCACCATGAGATAGAGGGGAGGACCAGTGACCACCAAAGGATAGAAATGAATACCAGTGACAACCATGAGATAGAGGGGAGGACCAGTGACCACCATTAGATAGAGGAGAGGACCAGGGACCACCACTTGATATAAATGAATACCAGTGACCACCATGAGATAGAGGGGAGGACCAGTGACAACCACTAGATAGAGGAGAGGACCAGTGACCACCACTAGATAGACGAGAACCAGTGACCACGAGTAGATAGAGGGGAGGACCAGTGAACACCATTAGATAGAGGGGAGGACCAGTGACAACCACTAGATAGAGGAGAGGACCAGTGACCACCACTAGATAGATGAGGAGGACCAGTGACCACCATTAGATAGAGGGGAGGACCAGTGACAACCACTAGATAGATGAGGACCAGTGACCACGACTAGATAGAGGGGAGGACCAGTGAACACCACTAGATAGAGAGGGGGACCAGTGACCACCACTAGATAGATGCTAGGACCAGTGACCACCACTAGATAGAGAGGAGGACCAGTGATCAACACTAGATAGAGAGGAGGACCAGTGACCACCATTAGATAGAGGGGAGGACCAGTGACAACCACTAGATAGAGGAGAGGACCAGGGACCACCACTAGATAGATGAGGACCAGTGACCACGAGTAGATAGAGGGGAGGACCAGTGAACACCACTAGATAGAGAGGGGGACCAGTGACCACCACTAGATAGATGCTAGGACCAGTGACCACCACTAGATATAGAGGAGGACCAGTGACCACCACTAGATAGAGAGGAGGACCAGTGACCACCACTAGATAGAGAGGAGGACCAGTGACCACCACGAGATAGAGGGAGGACCAGTGACCACCACGAGAGAGGGGGAGGACCAGTGACCACCACAAGATAGAGGGGAGGACCAGTGACCACCACAAGATAGAGGGGAGGACCAGTGACCACCACTAGATAGAGGGGAGGACCAGTGACCACCACTAAATTGAAATGAGGACCAGTGACCACCATGAGATAGAGGGGAGGACCATTGACCACCAAAGGATAGAAATGAGGACCAGTGACCACCATGAGATAGAGGGGAGGACCAGTGACCACCACTAGATAGATGAGGACCAGTGACCACCACGAGATGGAGGGGAGGACCAGTGACCACCATTAGATATAGAGGGGAGGACCAGTGACCACCACTAGATAGAGAGGAGACCAGTGACCACCACTAGATAGAGAGGAGGACCAGTGACCACCACGAGATTGAGGGGAGGACCAGTGACCACCATTAGATATAGAGGGGAGGACCAGTGACCACCACTAGATAGAACTGAGGACCAGTGACCACCATGAGATAGAGGGAGGACCAGTGACCACCACTAGATAGAAATGAGGACCAGTGACCACCCCTAGAGAGAGGAGAGGTCCAGTGACCACCACTAGATAGAAATGAGGACCAGTGACCACCACTAGATAGAGGGAGGACCAGTGACCACCACTAGACAGAAATGAGGACCAGTGACAACCACTAGAGAGAGGAGAGGACCAGTGACCACCACTAGATAGAAGGGAGGACCAGTGACCACCATTAGATAGAGGAGAGGACCAGGGAACACCACTTGGTATAAATGAATACCAGTGACCACCATGAGATAGAGGGGAGGACCAGTGACAACCACTAGATGGAGGAGAGGACCAGTGACCACCACTAGATAGATGAGGACCAGTGACCACGACTAGATAGAGGGGAGGACCAGTGAACACCATTAGATAGAGGGGAGGACCAGTGAACACCATTAGATAGAGGGGAGGACCAGTGACAACCACTAGATAGAGGAGAGGACCAGTGACCACCACTAGATAGATGAGGAGGACCAGTGACCACCATTAGATAGAGGGGAGGACCAGTGACAACCACTAGATAGATGAGGACCAGTGACCACGACTAGATAGAGGGGAGGACCAGTGAACACCACTAGATAGAGAGGGGACCAGTGACCACTACTAGATAGATGCTAGGACCAGTGACCACCTCTAGATATAGAGGAGGACCAGTGACCACCACTAGATAGAGAGGAGGACCAGTGACCACCACTAGATAGAGAGGAGGACCAGTGACCACCATTAGATAGAGGGGAGGACCAGTGACAACCACTAGATAGAGGAGAGGACCAGGGACCACCACTAGATAGATGAGGACCAGTGACCACGAGTAGATAGAGGGGAGGACCAGTGAACACCACTAGATAGAGAGGGGGACCAGTGACCACCACTAGATAGATGCTAGGACCAGTGACCACCACTAGATATAGAGGAGGACCAGTGACCACCACTAGATAGAGAGGAGGACCAGTGACCACCACTAGATAGAGAGGAGGACCAGTGACCACCACGAGATAGAGGGGAGGACCAGTGACCACCACGAGAGAGAGGGGAGGACCAGTGACCACCACAAGATAGAGGGGAGGACCAGTGACCACCACAAGATAGAGGGGAGGACCAGTGACCACCACTAGATAGAGGGGAGGACCAGTGACCACCACTAAATAGAAATGAGGACCAGTGACCACCATGAAATAGAGGGGAGGACCAGTGACCACCAAAGGATAGAAATGAGGACCAGTGACCACCATGAGATAGAGGGGAGGACCAGTGACCACCACTAGATAGATGAGGACCAGTGACCACCACGAGATGGAGGGGAGGACCAGTGACCACCATTAGATATAGAGGGGAGGACCAGTGACAACCACTAGATAGAGAGGAGAACCAGTGACCACCACTAGATAGAGAGGAGGACCAGTGACCACCACTAGATAGATGCTAGGACCAGTGACCACCACTAGATATAGAGGAGGACCAGTGACCACCACTAGATAGAGAGGAGGACCAGTGACCACCACTAGATAGAGAGGAGGACCAGTGACCACCACGAGATAGAGGGGAGGACCAGTGACCACCACGAGAGAGAGGGGAGGACCAGTGACCACCACAAGATAGAGGGGAGGACCAGTGACCACCACAAGATAGAGGGGAGGACCAGTGACCACCACTAGATAGAGGGGAGGACCAGTGACCACCACTAAATAGAAATGAGGACCAGTGACCACCATGAGATAGAGGGGAGGACCAGTGACCACCAAAGGATAGAAATGAGGACCAGTGACCACCATGAGATAGAGGGGAGGACCAGTGACCACCACTAGATAGATGAGGACCAGTGACCACCACTAGATAGATGCTAGGACCAGTGACCACCACTAGATATAGAGGAGGACCAGTGACCACCACTCGATAGAGAGGAGGACCAGTGACCACCACTAGATAGAGAGGAGGACCAGTGACCACCACGAGATAGAGGGGAGGACCAGTGACCACCACGAGAGAGAGGGGAGGACCAGTGACCACCACAAGATAGAGGGGAGGACCAGTGACCACCACACGATAGAGGGGAGGACCAGTGACCACCACTAGATAGAGAGGGGGACCAGTGACCACCACTAGATAGATGCTAGGACCAGTGACCACCACTAGATATAGAGGAGGACCAGTGACCACCACTAGATAGAGAGGAGGACCAGTGACCACCACTAGATAGAGGGGAGGACCAGTGACCACCACGAGAGAGAGGGGAGGACCAGTGACCACCACAAGATAGAGGGGAGGACCAGTGACCACCACAAGATAGAGGGGAGGACCAGTGACCACCACTAGATAGAGGGGAGGACCAGTGACCACCACTAAATTGAAATGAGGACCAGTGACCACCATGAGATAGAGGGGAGGACCAGTGACCACCAAAGGATAGAAATGAGGACCAGTGACCACCATGAGATAGAGGGGAGGACCAGTGACCACCACTAGATAGATGAGGACCAGTGACCACCACGAGATGGAGGGGAGGACCAGTGACCACCATTAGATATAGAGGGGAGGACCAGTGACCACCACTAGATAGAGAGGAGACCAGTGACCACCACTAGATAGAGAGGAGGACCAGTGACCACCACGAGATTGAGGGGAGGACCAGTGACCACCATTAGATATAGAGGGGAGGACCAGTGACCACCACTAGATAGAACTGAGGACCAGTGACCACCATGAGATAGAGGGAGGACCAGTGACCACCACTAGATAGAAATGAGGACCAGTGACCACCACTAGAGAGAGGAGAGGACCAGTGACCACCACTAGATAGAAATGAGGACCAGTGACCACCACTAGATAGAGGGAGGACCAGTGACCACCACTAGATAGAAATGAGGACCAGTGACAACCACTAGAGAGAGGAGAGGACCAGTGACCACCACTAGATAGAAGGGAGGACCAGTGACCACCATTAGATAGAGGAGAGGACCAGGGACCACCACTTGGTATAAATGAATACCAGTGACCACCATGAGATAGAGGGGAGGACCAGTGACAACCACTAGATGGAGGAGAGGACCAGTGACCACCACTAGATAGATGAGGACCAGTGACCACGACTAGATAGAGGGGAGGACCAGTGAACACCATTAGATAGAGGGGAGGACCAGTGACAACCACTAGATAGAGGAGAGGACCAGTGACCACCACTAGATAGATGAGGAGGACCAGTGACCACCATTAGATAGAGGGGAGGACCAGTGACAACCACTAGATAGATGAGGACCAGTGACCACGACTAGATAGAGGGGAGGACCAGTGAACACCACTAGATAGAGAGGGGACCAGTGACCACTACTAGATAGATGCTAGGACCAGTTACCACCTCTAGATATAGAGGAGGACCAGTGACCACCACTAGATAGAGAGGAGGACCAGTGACCACCACTAGATAGAGAGGAGGACCAGTGACCACCATTAGATAGAGGGGAGGACCAGTGACAACCACTAGATAGAGGAGAGGACCAGGGACCACCACTAGATAGATGAGGACCAGTGACCACGAGTAGATAGAGGGGAGGACCAGTGAACACCACTAGATAGAGAGGGGGACCAGTGACCACCACTAGATAGATGCTAGGACCAGTGACCACCACTAGATATAGAGGAGGACCAGTGACCACCACTAGATAGAGAGGAGGACCATTGACCACCACTAGATAGAGAGGAGGACCAGTGACCACCACGAGATAGAGGGGAGGACCAGTGACCACCACGAGAGAGAGGGGAGGACCAGTGACCACCACAAGATAGAGGGGAGGACCAGTAACCACCACAAGATAGAGGGGAGGACCAGTGACCACCACTAGATAGAGGGGAGGACCAGTGACCACCACTAAATAGAAATGAGGACCAGTGACCACCATGAAATAGAGGGGAGGACCAGTGACCACCAAAGGATAGAAATGAGGACCAGTGACCACCATGAGATAGAGGGGAGGACCAGTGACCACCACTAGATAGATGAGGACCAGTGACCACCACGAGATGGAGGGGAGGACCAGTGACCACCATTAGATATAGAGGGGAGGACCAGTGACAACCACTAGATAGAGAGGAGAACCAGTGACCACCACTAGATAGAGAGGAGGACCAGTGACCACCACTAGATAGATGCTAGGACCAGTGACCACCACTAGATATAGAGGAGGACCAGTGACCACCACTAGATAGAGAGGAGGACCAGTGACCACCACTAGATAGAGAGGAGGACCAGTGACCACCACGAGATAGAGGGGAGGACCAGTGACCACCACGAGAGAGAGGGGAGGACCAGTGACCACCACAAGATAGAGGGGAGGACCAGTGACCACCACAAGATAGAGGGGAGGACCAGTGACCACCACTAGATAGAGGGGAGGACCAGTGACCACCACTAAATAGAAATGAGGACCAGTGACCACCATGAGATAGAGGGGAGGACCAGTGACCACCAAAGGATAGAAATGAGGACCAGTGACCACCATGAGATAGAGGGGAGGACCAGTGACCACCACTAGATAGATGAGGACCAGTGACCACCACTAGATAGATGCTAGGACCAGTGACCACCACTAGATATAGAGGAGGACCAGTGACCACCACTCGATAGAGAGGAGGACCAGTGACCACCACTAGATAGAGAGGAGGACCAGTGACCACCACGAGATAGAGGGGAGGACCAGTGACCACCACGAGAGAGAGGGGAGGACCAGTGACCACCACAAGATAGAGGGGAGGACCAGTGACCACCACACGATAGAGGGGAGGACCAGTGACCACCACTAGATAGAGGGGAGGACCAGTGACCACCACTAAATAGAAATGAGGACCAGTGACCACCATGAGATAGAGGGGAGGACCAGTGACCACCAAAGGATAGAAATGAGGACCAGTGACCACCATGAGATAGAGGGGAGGACCAGTGACCACCACTAGATAGATGAGGAACAGTGACCACCACGAGATGGAGGGGAGGACCAGTGACCACCATTAGATATAGAGAGGAGAACCAGTGACCACCACTAGATAGAGAGGAGGACCAGTGACCATTACGAGATAGAGGGGAGGACCAGTGACCACCATTAGATATAGAGGGGAGGACCAGTGACCACCACTAGATAGAACTGAGGACCAGTGACCACCATGAGATAGAGGGAGGACCAGTGACCACCACTAGATAGAAATGAGGACCAGTGACCACCACTAGATAGAAATGAGGACCAGTGACCACCACTAGAGAGAGGAGAGGACCAGTGACCACCACTAGATAGAAATGAGGACCAGTGACCACCACTAGATAGAGGGAGGACCAGTGACCACCACTAGATAGAAATGAGGACCAGTGACAACCACTAGAGAGAGGAGAGGACCAGTGACCACCACTAGATAGAAGGGAGGACCAGTGACCACCATTAGATAGAGGAGAGGACCAGGGACCACCACAAGATATAAATGAATACCAGTGACCACCATGAGATAGAGGGGAGGATCAGTGACAACCACTAGATAGAGGAGAGGACCAGTGACCACCACTAGATAGATGAGGACCAGTGACCACGACTAGATAGAGGGGAGGACCAGTGACCACCAAAGGATAGGAATGAGGACCAGTGACCACCATGAGATAGAGGGGAGGACCAGTGACCACCTCTAGATAGATGAGGACCAGTGACCACCACGAGATGGAGGGGAGGACCAGTGACCACCATTAGATATAGAGGGGAGGACCAGTGACCACCACTAGATAGAGAGGAGAACCAGTGACCACCACTAGATAGAGAGGAGGACCAGTGACCACCACGAGATAGAGGGGAGGACCAGTGACCACCATTAGATATAGAGGGGAGGACCAGTGACCACCAATAGATAGAACTGAGGACCAGTGACCACCATGAGATAGAGGCAGGACCAGTGACCACCACTAGATAGAAATGAGGACCAGTGACCACCACTAGAGAGAGGAGAGGACCAGTGACCACCACTAGATAGAAATGAGGACCAGTGACCACCACTAGATAGAGGGAGGACCAGTGACCACCACTAGATAGAAATGAGGACCAGTGACAACCACTAGAGAGAGGAGAGGACCAGTGACCACCACTAGATAGAAGGGAGGACCAGTGACCACCATTAGATAGAGGAGAGGGCAAGGGACCACCACAAGATATAAATGAATACCAGTGACCACCATGAGATAGAGGGGAGGACCAGTGACAACCACTAGATAGATGCTAGGACCAGTGACCACTATTAGATATAGAGGAGGACCAGTGACAACCACTAGATAGAGGAGAGGACCAGGGACCACCACTAGATAGATGAGGACCAGTGACCACGAGTAGATAGAGGGGAGGACCAGTGAACACCATTAGATAGAGGGGAGGACCAGTGACAACCACTAGATAGATGCTAGGACCAGTGACCACCACTAGATATAGAGGAGGACCAGTGACAACCACTAGATAGAGGAGAGGACCAGGGACCACCACTAGATAGATGAGGACCAGTGACCACGAGTAGATAGAGGGGAGGACCAGTGAACACCACTAGATAGAGAGGGGGACCAGTGACCACCACTAGATAGAGAGGAGGACCAGTGACCACCACTAGATAGAGAGGAGGACCAGTGACCACCACGAGATAGAGGGGAGAACCAGTGACCACCACGAGATAGAGGGGAGGACCAGTGACCACCACAAGATAGAGGGGAGGACCAGTGACCACCACAAGATAGAGGGGAGGACCAGTGACCACCACTAGATAGAGGGGAAGACCAGTGACCACCACTAAATAGAAATGAGGACCAGTGACCACCATGAGATAGAGGGGAGGACCAGTGACCACCAAAGGATAGAAATGAGGACCAGTGACCACCATGAGATAGAGGGGAGGACCAGTGACCACCACTAGATAGAGAGGAGGACCTTTGACCACCATGAGATAGAGGAGAGGACCAGTGACCACCACTAGATAGATGAGGACCAGTGACCACCACTAGATAGATGGGAGGACCAGTCACCACCACCAGATAGAGGAGAGGACCAGTGACCACCACGAGATAGAGGGGAGGACCAGTGACCACCACAAGATAGAGGGGAGGACCAGTGACCACCACAAGATAGAGGGGAGGACCAGTGACCACCACTAGATAGAGGGGAGGACCAGTGACCACCAAAAGATAGAAATGAGGACCAGTGACCACCACGAGATAGAGGGGAGGACCAGTTACCACCACTAGATAGAGCGGAGGACCAGTGACCACCACGAGATATAGGGGAGGACCAGTGACCACCACGAGATAGAGGGGAGGACCAGTGACCACCACTAGATAGAGTGGAGGACCAGTGACCACCACTAAATAGAAATGAGTACCTGTTACCACCATGAGATAGAGGGGAGGACCAGTGACCACCACAAGATAGAAATGAGGACCAGTGACCACCATGAGATAGAGGGGAGGACCAGTGACCACCACTAGATAGATGAGGACCAGTGACCACCACGAGATAGATGGGAGGACCAGTGACCACCACGAGATAGAGGGGAGGACCAGTGACCACCACAAGATAGAGGGGAGGACCAGTGACCACCACGAGATAGAGGGGAGGACCAGTGACCACCACTAGATATAGGGGAGGACCAGTGACCACCACTAAATAGAAATGAGGAACAGTGACCACCATGAGATAGAGGGGAGGACCAGTGACCACCACAAGATAGAAATGAGGACCAGTGACCACCATGAGATAGAGGGGAGGACCAGTGACCACCAGAAGATAGAAATGAGGACCAGTGACCACCATGAGATAGAGGGTAGGACCAGTGACCACCACTAGATAGAAATGAGGACCAGTGACCACCATGAGATAGAGGAGAGGACCAGTGACCACCACTAGATAGATGAGGGCCAGTGAACACCACTAGATAGATGAGGACCAGTGACCACCACGAGATAGAGGGGAGGACCAGTGACCACCACGAGATAGAGGGGAGGACCAGTGACCACCACTAGATAGAAGGGAAGACCAGTGACCACCACTAGATAGAGGGGAGGACCAGTGACCACCACTAGATAGAGGGGAAGACTAGTGACCACCACAAGATAGAGGTGAGGACCAGTGACCACCACTAAATAGAAATGAGGACCAGTGACCACCACTAGATAGAGGGGAGGACCAGTGACCACCTTTAGATAGAGGGGAGGACCAGTGACCAGCACTAGATAGAGGGGAGGACCAGTGAACACAACTAGATATAAATGAGAACCAGTGACCACCACAAGATAGAGAGGAGGACCAGTGACCACCACTCGATAGAGAGGGGGACCGGTGACCACCACTAGATGGAGGAGAGGACCAGGGACCACCACTTGATAGAAATGAGGACCAGTGACCACCATGAGATAGAGGGGAGGACCAGTGACCACCACTAGATAGAGAGGAGGACCAGTGACCACCACTGGATAGAGAGGAAGACCAGTGACGACCACAAGATAGAGGGGAGGACCAGTGACAACGACTAAATAGAAATGAGGACCAGTGACCACAACTAGATAGAGGGGAGGACCAGTGACCACATTTAGACAGAGGGGAGGACCAGTGACCAGCACAAGATAGAGGGGAGGACCAGTGAACACCACTAGATAGAAATGAGGACAAGTGACCACCACTAGATAGAGAGGAGGACCAGTGAACACCATGAGATAGAGGGGAGGACCAGTGACCACCACTAGATAGAGAGGAGGACCAGTGACCACCATTAGATAGAGGGGAGGACCAGTGACCACCACTAAATAAAAATGAGGACCAGTGACCACCATGAGATAGAGGGGAGGACCAGTGAACACCACTAGATAGAGGGGAGGACAAGTGACCATCACTAGATAGAGAGGGGGACCAGTGACCACCACTAGATAGATGCGAGGACCAGTGACAACCACTAGATAGAGGAGAGGACCAGGGACCACCACTAGATAGATGAGGACCAGTGACCACGAGTAGATAGAGGGGAGGACCAGTGAACACCACTAGATAGAGAGGGGGACCAGTGACCACCACTAGATAGATGCTAGGACCAGTGACCACCACTAGATATAGAGGAGGACCAGTGACCACCACTAGATAGAGAGGAGGACCAGTGACCACCACTAGATAGAGAGGAGGACCAGTGACCACCACGAGATAGAGGGGAGAACCAGTGACCACCACGAGACAGAGGGGAGGACCAGTGACAACCACAAGATAGAGGGGAGGACCAGTGACCACCACAAGATAGAGGGGAGGACCAGTGACCACCACTAGATAGAGGGGAAGACCAGTGACCACCACTAAATAGAAATGAGGACCAGTGACGACCATGAGATAGAGGGGAGGACCAGTGACCACCAAAGGATAGAAATGAGGACCAGTGACCACCATGAGATAGAGGGGAGGACCAGTGACCACCACTAGATAGAGAGGAGGACCTTTGACCACCATGAGATAGAGGAGAGGACCAGTGACCACCACTAGATAGATGAGGACCAGTGACCACCACTAGATAGATGGGAGGACCAGTCACCACCACCAGATAGAGGAGAGGACCAGTGACCACCACGAGATAGAGGGGAGGACCAGTGACCACCACAAGATAGAGGGGAGGACCAGTGACCACCACAAGATAGAGGGGAGGACCAGTGACCACCACTAGATAGAGGGGAGGACCGGTGACCACCAAAAGATAGAAATGAGGACCAGTGACCACCACGAGATAGAGGGGAGGACCAGTTACCACCACTAGATAGAGCGGAGGACCAGTGACCACCACGAGATATAGGGGAGGACCAGTGACCACCACGAGATAGAGGGGAGGACCAGTGACCACCACTAGATAGAGTGGAGGACCAGTGACCACCACTAAATAGAAATGAGTACCTGTTACCACCATGAGATAGAGGGGAGGACCAGTGACCACCACAAGATAGAAATGAGGACCAGTGACCACCATGAGATAGAGGGGAGGACCAGTGACCACCACTAGATAGATGAGGACCAGTGACCACCACGAGATAGATGTGAGGACCAGTGACCACCACGAGATAGAGGGGAGGACCAGTGACCACCACAAGATAGAGGGGAGGACCAGTGACCACCACGAGATAGAGGGGAGGACCAGTGACCACCACTAGATAGAGGGGAGGACCAGTGACCACCACTAAATAGAAATGAGGAACAGTGACCACCATGAGATAGAGGGGAGGACCAGTGACCACCACAAGATAGAAATGAGGACCAGTGACCACCATGAGATAGAGGGGAGGACCAGTGACCACCAGAAGATAGAAATGAGGACCAGTGACCACCATGAGATAGAGGGTAGGACCAGTGACCACCACTAGATAGAAATGAGGACCAGTGACCCCCATGAGATAGAGGAGAGGACCAGTGACCACCACTAGATAGATCAGGGCCAGTGAACACCACTAGATAGATGAGGACCAGTGACCACCACGAGATAGAGGGGAGGACCAGTGACCACCACGAGATGTAGGGGAGGACCAGTGACCACCACTAGATAGAAGGGAAGACCAGTGACCACCACTAGATAGAGGGGAGGACCAGTGACCACCACTAGATAGAGGGGAAGACTAGTGACCACCACAAGATAGAGGTGAGGACCAGTGACCACCACTAAATAGAAATGAGGACCAGTGACCACCACTAGATAGAGGGGAGGACCAGTGACCACCTTTAGATAGAGGGGAGGACCAGTGACCAGCACTAGATAGAGGGGAGGACCAGTGAACACAACTAGATATAAATGAGAACCAGTGACCACCACAAGATAGAGGAGAGGACCAGTGACCACCACTAGATAGATCAGGGCCAGTGAACACCACTAGATAGATGAGGACCAGTGACCACCACGAGATAGAGGGGAGGACCAGTGACCACCACGAGATGTAGGGGAGGACCAGTGACCACCACTAGATAGAAGGGAAGACCAGTGACCACCACTAGATAGAGGGGAGGACCAGTGACCACCACTAGATAGAGGGGAAGACTAGTGACCACCACAAGATAAAGGTGAGGACCAGTGACCACCACTAAATAGAAATGAGGACCAGTGACCACCACTAGATATAGGGGAGGACCAGTGACCACCACGAGATAGAGGGGAGGACCAGTGACCACCACTAGATAGAGTGGAGGACCAGTGACCACCACTAAATAGAAATGAGTACCTGTTACCACCATGAGATAGAGGGGAGGACCAGTGACCACCACAAGATAGAAATGAGGACCAGTGACCACCATGAGATAGAGGGGAGGACCAGTGACCACCACTAGATAGATGAGGACCAGTGACCACCACGAGATAGATGGGAGGACCAGTGACCACCACGAGATAGAGGGGAGGACCAGTGACCACCACAAGATAGAGGGGAGGACCAGTGACCACCACGAGATAGAGGGGAGGACCAGTGACCACCACTAGATAGAGGGGAGGACCAGTGACCACCACTAAATAGAAATGAGGAACAGTGACCACCATGAGATAGAGGGGAGGACCAGTGACCACCAGAAGATAGAAATGAGGACCAGTGACCACCATGAGATAGAGGGTAGGACCAGTGACCACCACTAGATAGAAATGAGGACCAGTGACCCCCATGAGATAGAGGAGAGGACCAGTGACCACCACTAGATAGATCAGGGCCAGTGAACACCACTAGATAGATGAGGACCAGTGACCACCACGAGATAGAGGGGAGGTCCAGTGACCACCACGAGATGTAGGGGAGGACCAGTGACCACCACTAGATAGAAGGGAAGACCAGTGACCACCACTAGATAGAGGGGAGGACCAGTGACCACCACTAGATAGAGGGGAAGACTAGTGACCACCACAAGATAGAGGTGAGGACCAGTGACCACCACTAAATAGAAATGAGGACCAGTGACCACCACTAGATAGAGGGGAGGACCAGTGACCACCTTTAGATAGAGGGGAGGACCAGTGACCAGCACTAGATAGAGGGGAGGACCAGTGAACACAACTAGATATAAATGAGAACCAGTGACCACCACAAGATAGAGAGGAGGACCAGTGACCACCACTCGATAGAGAGGGGGACCGGTGACCACCACTAGATGGAGGAGAGGACCAGGGACCACCACTTGATAGAAATGAGGACCAGTGACCACCATGAGATAGAGGGGAGGACCAGTGACCACCACTAGATAGAGAGGAGGACCAGTGACCACCACTGGATAGAGAGGAAGACCAGTGACGACCACAAGATAGAGGGGAGGACCAGTGACAACGACTAAATAGAAATGAGGACCAGTGACCACAACTAGATAGAGGGGAGGACCAGTGACCACATTTAGACAGAGGGGAGGACCAGTGACCAGCACAAGATAGAGGGGAGGACCAGTGAACACCACTAGATAGAAATGAGGACAAGTGACCACCACTAGATAGAGAGGAGGACCAGTGAACACCATGAGATAGAGGGGAGGACCAGTGACCACCACTAGATAGAGAGGAGGACCAGTGACCACCATTAGATAGAGGGGAGGACCAGTGACCACCACTAAATAAAAATGAGGACCAGTGACCACCATGAGATAGAGGGGAGGACCAGTGAACACCACTAGATAGAGGGGAGGACAAGTGACCATCACTAGATAGAGAGGGGGACCAGTGACCACCACTAGATAGATGCTAGGACCAGTGACCACCACTAGATATAGAGGAGTACCAGTGACCACCACGAGATAGAGGGGAGGACCAGTGACCACCACAAGATAGAGGGGAGGACCAGTGACCACCACGAGATAGAGGGGAGGACCAGTGACCACCACTAGATAGAGGGGAGGACCAGTGACCACGACTAAATAAAAATGAGGACCAGTGACCACCATGAGATAGAGGGGAGGACCAGTGACCACCAGAAGATAGAAATGAGGACCAGTGACCACGATGAGATAGAGGGTAGGACCAGTGACCACCACTAGATAGAAATGAGGACCAGTGACCACCATGAGATAGAGGAGAGGACCAGTGACCACCACTAGATAGATGAGGGCCAGTGAACACCACTAGATAGATGAGGACCAGTGACCACCACGAGATAGAGGGGAGGACCAGTGACCACCACGAGAAAGAGGGGAGGACCAGTGACCACCAATAGATAGAGGGGAAGACCAGTGACCACCACTAGATAGAGGGGAGGACCAGTGACCACCACTAGATAGAGGGGAAGACCAGTGACCACCACAAGATAGAGGGGAGGACCAGTGACCACCACTAAATAGAAATGAGGACAAGTGACCACCACTAGATAGAGAGGAGGACCAGTGACCACCACTAGATCGTGAGGGGGACCAGTGACCACCACTAGATAGAGGAGAGGACCAGGTACCACCACTTGATAGAAATGAGGACCAGTGACCACCATGAGATAGAGGCGTGGACCAGTGACCACCACAAGATAGATGAGGACCAGTGGCCACCACTAGATAGAGGCGAGGACCAGTCACCACCACTAGATAGAGGCGAGGACCAGTGACCACCACTAAATAAAAATGAGGACCAGTGACCACCATGAGATAGAGGGGAGGACCAGTGAACACCACTAGATAGAGGGGAGGACAAGTTACCATCACTAGATAGAGAGGGGGACCAGTGACCACCACTAGATAGATGCTAGGACCAGTGACCACCACTAGATATAGAGGAGTACCAGTGACCACCACGAGATAGAGGGGAGGACCAGTGACCACCACAAGATAGAGGGGAGGACCAGTGATCACCACGAGATAGAGGGGAGGACCAGTGACCACCACTAGATAGAGGGGAGGACCAGTGACCACGACTAAATAAAAATGAGGACCAGTGACCACCATGAGATAGAGGGGAGGACCAGTGACCACCAGAAGATAGAAATGAGGACCAGTGACCACCATGAGATAGAGGGTAGGACCAGTGACCACCACTAGATAGATGAGGGCCAGTGAACACCACTAGATAGATGAGGACCAGTGACCACCACTAGATAGAGGGGAAGACCCGTGACCACCACTAGATATAGGGGAGGACCAGTGACCACCACTAGATAGAGGGGAGGACCAGTGACCACCACTAGATAGAGGGGAAGACCAGTGACCACCACAAGATAGAGGGGAGGACCAGTGACCACCACTAAATAGAAATGAGGACAAGTGACCACCACTAGATAGAGAGGAGGACCAGTGACCACCACTAGATCGTGAGGGGGACCAGTGACCACCACTAGATAGAGGAGAGGACCAGGTACCACCACTTGATAGAAATGAGGACCAGTGACCACCATGAGATAGAGGGGAGGACCAGTGACCACCACTAGATAGATGAGGACCAGTGACCACCACTAGATAGAGGCGAGGACCAGTCACCACCACTAGATAGAGGGGAGGACCAGTGACCACCACTAAATAAAAATGAGGACCAGTGACCACCATGAGATAGAGGGGAGGACCAGTGACCACCACTAGATAGATGAGGACCAGTGACCACCACTAGATAGAGGCGAGGACCAGTCACCACCACTAGATAGAGGGGAGGACCAGTTACCCACAGTAGATAGATGCTAAGACCAGTGACCACCACTAGATAGATGCTAGGACCAGTGACCACCACTAGATATAGAGGATGACCAGTGACCACCACTAGATAGAGAGGAGCACCAGTGACAACCACAAGATAGAGAGGAGGACCAGTGACCACCATTATATATAGAGGGGAGGACCAGTGACCACCACTAGATAGAGGGGAGGACCAGTGACCACCACTAGATAGAGGGGAGGACCAGTGACCACCACTAGATAGAGGGGAGGACCAGTGACCGCCACTAGATAGAGAGGAGCACCAGTGACCGCCACTAGATAGAGAGGAGCACCAGTGACCACCACTAGATAGAGGGGAGGACCAGTGACCACCACTAGATAGAGGAGTGGACCAGGGACCACCACTAGATAGAGGAGAGGACCAGGGACCACCACTAGATAGAGGGGAGGACCAGTGACCACCACTAGATAGAGAGGAGCAGTATATGACATTATTCAGCATCACATGCAAGCGTTGATCCACCGTAACCACAAGCTGACAGTGGATGTTCCTCTCTCCCTCACTACCTGTCCCTCATTCTGACTCTCCTTACTCTATCTCTGCCTCTCTTTCCATCCCTCCATCCATAGCTTCCTCTTCCTCCAATGACAGCTTCTCCCTCCTCCCCAGTCTCTCCTTCAACCCCCCCCGTCACCCCCCCGGTAACGGAATGCAATAAATGTCGAGCCATCGTTCATTTTAATTCACTCCTCTTCTCCACAGATTAAATGGATCCCTAACCTTGTAGGACAAGGACGTGCATGCCATCTGCGGGCAGGAGCTGAATTATCCTCCATTCTTCTGGCAGAGAGAGAGAGAGAGAGAGAGAGAGAGAGAGAGAGAGAGAGAGAGAGAGAGAGAGAGAGAGAGAGAGAGAGAGAGAGAGAGAGAGAGAGAGAGAGATTCCAACGATAAAGAAAACTAGTCTGGCATGCAAATTACCATCTGCCACATCCAATGAAGAGGCCTGGATGTGCGTGTCGTCATAGAAACTGCCGACAGGGTTAACGAGGCTGAGAGAGTGAGGGAGCGATAGAGAAAAAAAAGAGAAAAAAAACATGTGAAGTGTGATTTATTTGACAAATTAGGACGTGATGAGTGGATTATGGGTCTAACGAGAGAGAGTGTTTAGAGGAGAGACATATCTGAGCTGAATGCTGAGAGAGTGTTTTAGAGGAGGGACAAATCTGAGCTGAATGCTGAGAGAGAGAGTGTTTAGAGGAGGGACATATCTGAGCTGAATGCTGACAGAGTGTTTAGAGGAGGGACAAATCTGAGCTGAATGCTGAGAGAGAAAGTGTTTAGAGGAGGGACAAATCTGAGCTGAATGCTGAGAGAGAGTGTTTAGAGGAGGGACATATCTGAGCTGAATGCTGAGAGATAGTGTTTAGAGGAGTTAGACGTATCTGAGCTGAATGCTGAGAGATAGTGTTTAGAGGAGGGACATATCTGAGCTGAATGCTGAGAGAGAGTGTTTAGAGGAGTTAGACATATCTGAGCTGAATGCTGAGAGAGAGAGTGTTTAGAGGAGAGACAAATCTGAGCTGAATGCTGAGAGAGTATTTAGAGGAGGGACATATCTGAGCTGAATGCTGAGAGAGTGTTTAGAGGAATTAGACATATCTGAGCTGAATGCTGAGAGAGAGTGTTTAGAGGAGGGGTAATTAGACACCTGAGCTTAATGCTGAGAGAGAGTGTTTAGAGGAGGGGTAATTAGACATATCTGAGGAATGCTGAAAGAGATTGAGGGGTGGAGGGATGGAAGGGTGGAGGGATAGAATAATGGAGGCGTGGAGGGATGGAGGGATGGACGGTGGGTGGATGTCATTCAGTGCAGACCTGGATTCAAGTAGTATTTGTTTTCTTACAATTACTTTGAGAGTTTGATTGTGCCAGGGTCGAGAGTACCAGGGTCTAGAGTTCCTGATTCCACAGTGTCAGGGTATAGAGTTCCTGGTTCCACTGTGCCAGGTTCTAGAGTTCCTGGTTCCACTGTGCCAGGTTCTAGAGTTCCTGATTCCACTGTGTCAGGGTCTAGAGTTCCTGATTCCACTGTGCCAGGTTCTAGAGTTCCTGATTCCACTGTGCCAGGTTCTAGAGTTCCTGATTCCACTGTGCCAGGGTCTAGAGTTCCTGATTCCACTGTGTCAGGGTCTAGAGTTCCTGATTCCACTGTGCCAGGTTCTAGAGTTCCTGATTCCACTGTGCCAGGTTCTAGAGTTCCTGATTCCACTGTGCCAGGGTCTAGAGTTCCTGATTCCACTGTGTCAGGGTCTAGAGTTCCTGATTCCACTGTGCCAGGTTCTAGAGTTCCTGATTCCACTGTGCCAGGTTCTAGAGTTCCTGATTCCACTGTGCCAGGGTCTAGAGTTCCTGATTCCACTGTGCAAGGGTCTAGAGTTCCTGATTCCACTGTGCCAGGGTCTAGAGTTCCTGATTCCACTGTGGCAGGTTTAAGAGTTCCTGATTCCACTGTGCCAGGGTCTAGAGTTCCTGATTCCACTGTGCCAGGGTCTAGAGTTCCTGATTCCACTGTGCCAGAGTCTAGAGTTCCTGATTCCACTGTGCCAGGTTCTAGAGTTCCTGATTCCACTGTGCCAGGTTCTAGAGTTCCTGATTCCACTGTGCCAGGTTCTAGAGTTCCTGATTCCATTGTGCCAGGTTCTAGAGTTCCTGATTCCAATGTGCCAGGGTATAGAGTTCCTGATTCCACTGTGCCAGGGTCTAGAGTTCCTGATTCCACTGTGCCAGGGTCTAGAGTACCAGGGTCTAGAGTGCCTGATTCCACTGTGCCAGGTTCTAGAGTTCCTGATTCCACTGTGCCAGGGTCTAGAGTTCCTGATTACACTGTGCCAGGTTCTAGAGTACCTGATTCCACTGTGCCAGGGTCTAGAGTTCCTGATTCCACTGTGCCAGGTTCTAGAGTTCCTGATTCCACTGTGCCAGGTTCTAGAGTTCCTGATTCCACTGTGCCAGGGTCTAGAGTTCCTGATTCCACTATGCCAGGGTCCAGAGTTACTGATTCCACTGTGCCAGGGTCTAGAGTTCCTGATTCCACTGTGCCAGGTTCTAGAGTTCCTGATTCCACTGTGCCAGGGTCTAGAGTTCCTGATTCCACTCTGCCAGGGTCTAGAGTACCAGGGTCTAGAGTGCCTGATTCCACTGTGCCAGGTTCTAGAGTACCTGATTCCACTGTGCCAGGGTCTAGAGTTCCTGATTCCACTCTGCCAGGTTCTAGAGTTCCTGATTCCACTGTGTCAGGTTCTAGAGTTCCTGATTCCACTGTGTTAGGGTCTAGAGTTCCTGATTCCACTGTGCCAGGTTCTAGAGTTCCTGATTCCACTGTGCCAGGGTCTAGAGTTCCTGATTCCACTGTGCCAGGGTCTAGAGTTCCTGATTCCACTGTGCCAGGGTCTAGAGTTCCTGATTCCACTGTGGCAGGTTTAAGAGTTCCTGATTCCACTGTGCCAGGGTCTAGAGTTCCTGATTCCACTCTGCCAGGTTCTAGAGTTCCTGATTCCACTGTGTCAGGTTCTAGAGTTCCTGATTCCACTGTGTTAGGGTCTAGAGTTCCTGATTCCACTGTGCCAGGGTCTAGAGTTCCTGATTCCACTGTGCCAGGGTCTAGAGTTCCTGATTCCACTGTGCCAGGGTCTAGAGTTCCTGATTCCACTGTGCCAGGGTCTAGAGTTCCTGATTCCACTGTGCCAGGTTCTAGAGTTCCTGATTCCACTGTGCCAGGGTCTAGAGTTCCTGATTCCACTGTGCCAGGTTCTAGAGTTCCTGGTTCCACTGTGCCAGGGTCTAGAATTCCTGATTCCACTGTGCCAGGGTCTAGAGTTCCTGATTCCACTGTGCCAGGGTCTAGAGTTCCTGATTCCACTGTGCCAGGTTCTAGAGTTCCTGATTCCACTGTGCCAGGTTCTAGAGTTCCTGATTCCACTGTGCAGGGTCTAGAGTTCCTGATTCCACTGTGCCAGGGTCTAGAGTTCCTGATTCCACTGTGCCAGGGTCTAGAGTTCCTGATTCCACTGTACCAGGTTCTAGAGTTCCTGATTCCACTGTGCCAGGGTCTAGAGTTCCTGATTCCACTGTGCCAGGGTCCAGACACGATCAATACGGTATTGCAACAAATTCAGATCTCTTTACACATACTGCCAACAGAGGGCAGTGTTTGTTATCATAGCACTCCTTCTGCCATCAGAGGGTAGAGGGTAGAGAGTAATGCCACTAGAGGGTAGAGAGTACTGCCAGTAGAGGGTAGAGAGTACTACCAGTAGAGGGTAGAGAGTACTGCCAGTAGAGGGTAGAGAGTACTACCAGTAGAGGGTAGAGAGTACTACCAGTAGAGGGTAGAGAGTACTACCAGTAGAGGGTAGAGAGTACTACCAGTCGAGGGTAGAGAGTACTACCAGTAGAGGATAGAGAGTACTGCCAGGAGAGGATAGAGAGTACTACCAGTAGAGGGTAGAGAGTACTACCAGTAGAGGGTAGAGAGTACTGCCAGTAGAGAGTACTACCAGTAGAGGGTAGAGAGTACTACCAGTAGAGGAAAGAGAGTACTGCCAGTAGAGGGTAGAGAGTACTACCAGTAGAGAGTACTACCAGTAGAGGGTAGAGAGTACTACCAGTAGAGAGTACTACCAGTAGAGGGTAGAGAGTACTACCAGTAGAGGATAGAGAGTACTGCCATTAGAGGGCAGAAAGTACTGCCAGTAGAGGGTAGAGAGTACTGCCAGTAGAGGGTAGAGAGTACTGCCAGTAGAGGGTAGAGAGTACTACCCGTAGAGGATAGAGAGTACTGCCAGTAGAGGGTAGAAAGTACTGCCAGTAGAGGGTAGAGAGTACTGCCAGTAGAGGGTAGAGAGTACTGCCAATAGAGAGTACTACCAGTAGATGGTAGAGAGTACTGCCAGGAGAGGGTAGAGAGTACTACCAGTAGAGGGTAGAGAGTACTACCAGTAGAGTGTAGAGAGTACTTCCAGTAGAGAGTACTACCAGTAGAGGGTAGAGAGTACTACCAGTAGAGGAAAGAGAGTACTACCTGTAGAGGGTAGAGGGTACTACCAGTAGAGAGTACTACCAGTAGAGGGTAGAGAGTACTACCAGTAGAGGATAGAGAGTACTGCCAGTAGAGGGTATAAAGTACTGACAGTAGAGGGTAGAGAGTACTGCCAGTAGAGGGTAGGAGTACTGCCAATAGAGAGTACTACCAGTAGAGGGTAGAGAGTACTGCCAATAGAGAGTACTACCAGTAGATGGTAGAGAGTACTGCCAGTAGAGGGTAGAGAGTACTACCAGTAGAGGATAGAGAGTACTGCCAGTAGAGGGTAGATAGTACTGCCAGTAGAGGGTAGAGAGTACTGCCAGTAGAGGGTAGAGAGTACTGCCAATAGACAGTACTACCAGTAGAGGGTAGAGAGTACTGCCAATAGAGAGTACTACCAGTAGATGGTAGAGAGTACTGCCAGTAGAGGGTAGAGAGTACTACCAGTAGAGGATAGAGAGTACTGCCAGTAGAGGGTAGAAAGTACTGCCAGTAGAAGGTAGAGAGTACTGCCAGTAGAGGGTAGAGAGTACTGCCAATAGAGAGTACTACCAGTAGAGGGTAGAGAGTACTGCCAATAGAGAGTACTACCAGTAGAGGGTAGAGAGTACTGCCAATAGAGAGTACTACCAGTAGATGGTAGAGAGTACTGCCAGTAGAGGGTAGAGAGTCCTACCAGTAGAGCATAGAGAGTACTGCCAGTAGAGGGTAGAGAGTACTACCAGTAGAGGGTAGAGAGTACTGCCAGTAGAGGGTAGAGAGTACTGCCAGTAGAGGGTAGAGAGTACTGCCAGTAGAGGGTAGAGAGTACTGCCAGTAGAGGGGTAGAGAGTACTACCAGTAGAGGGTAGAGAGTACTACCAGTAGAGGGTAGTGTTTGTCAGTACGCTGTGGAGCCACATGTACTGAGCGTTTCCATTTCCCCCAAGCGACCCTGGATCCCTCTGGCTCGGTTCACACCAGGGTCTTCCACTGTTGTTGTTTTGTAAATAAGCATTGGTTTGCTTAGAGATTGAAAAAGGGAAAATCTTTCCTAGAAATGTTTACAAATGAATCTGTTTTTTTTGTGTGAAATGTTTGTAGTGTTTTAAAAGAGAATGATATCGGGGTCATTCCATAAAATTAGTGCCTTTTGTATCCCTTTAAGGTTCTGTGTCGAAATTGTGCACCAATATTGCATTTTAAAATCATATTATATTAAATGAAGTGCCCTTTAATATAGACCACATGGACAGTACAAAACATTCTGAATTTTTATAAGATGTTCAGATGTTTCTCCATCAACCCTTTGTCACTTCTAGGAAGATTTTTTAAACCTACTTAATACCAACATTTCTCCAGGTTTTCACCAACGTTGTAAAGCCCTAGTTATTGTGTTGCTTTGACATAAGTAATAAAAAAATTAAAATTAAAAATAAAAATAAAAAACTGTAACAGGGTTGACCCTCACATCCCTCACATTTTAAGATCAACCCTGTTCCGTGAACCGAACTCTCGTTTTAAAATGGTGAAACTAGTCCTTTTAAAATATATATTTTCCTAAACGAGAACATTAAACATCTAATAGTGATGTCATGGCGTTGAAGTAGGTGATCTGGTTCTACACTTTCTTTGGCCATGTTCTGGTTGGTCAACCCTGTTTACAGTCAACCCTGTTCTGGTTGGTCAACCCTGTTTACAGTCAACCCTGTTCTGGTTGGTCAACCCTGTTTACAGTCAACCATGTTCTGGTTGGTCAACCCTGTTTACAGTCAACCATGTTCTGGTTGGTCAACCCTGTTTACAGTCAACCATGTTCTGGTTGGTCAACCCTGTTTACAGTCAACCATGTTCTGGTTGTTTTTTTGTGTGGTGGAAACCTGAGTGTGTCGAGCACAAAACGTGAACCCTGTTAACCATCAGAAAGGCTAGAAATGTTTTTACAATTTCATTATGTTTTTTTTGTGGGGGGTGAAATTTGTATTTAATTACCACTCTCTGTTGCACAGAACAAGCTTCCATTCCTACTGTCACCAAACGGATGCATGGCTGATTTAAGAAGAAATCGCCAACCCTGTTTACAGTCAACCCTGTTACAGTCAGCCCTGTTTACAGTCAACCCTGTTTACAGTCAACCCTGTTACAGTCAACCCTGCTACAGTCAACCCTGTTTACAGTCAACCCTGTTACAGTCAACCCTGTTTACAGTCAACCCTGTTTACAGTCAACCCTGTTTACAGTCAACCCTGTTACAGTCAACCCTGTTACAGTCAACCCTGTTTACAGTCAACCCTGTTTACAGTCAACCCTGTTTACAGTCAACCCTGTTACAGTCAACCCTGTTTACAGTCAACCCTGTTTACAGTCAACCCTGTTTACAGTCAACCCTGTTACAGTCAACCATGTTTACAGTCAACCCTGTTACGGTCAACCCTGTTTACAGTCAACCCTGTTACAGTCAACTCTGTTTACAGTCAACCATGTTTACAGTCAACCCTGTTTACAGTCAACCCTGTTACAGTCAACCCTGTTACAGTCAACCCTGTTTACAGTCAACCCTTTTTACAGTCAACCATGTTTACAGTCAACCCTGTTTACAGTCAACCATGTTTACAGTCAACACTGTTTACAGTCAACCCTGTTTACAGTCAACCATGTTTACAGTCAACCCTGTTTACAGTCAACCCTGTTTACAGTCAACAATGTTTACAGTCAACCCTGTTTACAGTCAACCCTGTTACAGTCAACCCTGTTTACAGTCAACCCTGTTTACAGTAAACCCTGTTTACAGCCAACCCTGTTTACAGTCAACCCTGTTACAGTCAGCCCTGTTTACAGTCAGCCCTGTTTACAGTCAACCCTGTTACAGTCAACCCTGTTACAGTCAACCCTGTTACAGTCAACCCTGTTTACAGTCAACCCTGTTACAGTCAACCCTGTTACAGTCAACCCTGTTTACAGTCAACCCTGCTACAGTCAACCCTGTTTACAGTCAACCCTGTTTACAGTCAACCCTGTTACAGTCATCCCTGTTTACAGTCAGCCCTGTTTACAGTCAACCATGTTTACAGTCAACCCTGCTACAGTCAACCCTGTTTACAGCCAGCCCTGTTTACAGTCAACCCTGTTATAGTCAACCCTGTTTACAGTCAACCCTGTTACAGTCAACCCTGTTACAGTCAACCCTGTTACAGTCAACCCTGTTACAGTCAACCCTGTTTACAGTCAACCATGTTTACAGTCAACCCTGTTTACAGTCAACCCTGTTTACAGTCAACCATGTTTACAGTCAACCCTGTTTACAGTCAACAATGTTTACAGTCAACCATGTTACAGTCAACCCTGTTTACAGTCAACCCTGTTACAGTCAACCCTGTTACAGTCAACCCTGTTTACAGTCAACCCTGTTTACAGTCAACCCTGTTTACAGTCAACCCTGTTACAGTCAACCCTGTTACAGTCAGCCCTGTTTACAGTCAGCCCTGTTTACAGTCAAACCTGTTTACAGTCAACCCTGTTTACAGTCAACCCTGTTTACAGTCAGCCCTGTTTACAGTCAACCCTGTTTACAGTCAACCCTGTTTACAGTCAACCCTGTTTACAGTCAACCCTGTTTACAGTCAGCCCTGTTTACAGTCAACCCTGTTTACAGTCAACCCTGTTTACAGTCAACCCTGTTTACAGTCAGCCCTGTTTACAGTCAACCCTGTTTACAGTCAACCCTGTTTACAGTCAACCCTGTTTACAGTCAGCCCTGTTTACAGTCAGCCCTGTTTACAGTCAACCCTGTTTACAGTCAGCCCTGTTTACAGTCAGCCCTGTTTACAGTCAACCATGTTTACAGTCAGTAGTAGGGGGAGAGGTAGTTGTTTGGGTAGCTGGATAACTCCCTCGGGCAGATAACGTCGGCAGTCGTCGGCAGTCCAGTTGTGAAGGCCCGGTGGGGCTCTGCGTAGGCAGTAAAACGGGTCCGGATAGGTGATTGTAGCCCAGGAGTGACTGATGGAACTCTTCAGCTGGCTAGCTCCGGAATAATTGATGTTTTCTCCGGGATCGACATGAGCCAATAGTCACACGGATAGCATCGAGCTAGCTGCGAGATCCAGGTGTAAATGTGGGGCCCCTGTTTTGGCCAGTCTTCATGTTCCATAATGGGGGATGTCGTAAGGGTTTTAGACCCTTTTATGGTTCTATTCTACTTTGGCCAATTTAGGGAAATAATGAGAGACCTGCTATTCAGGTAGCCTAGTGGTTAGAGACAGGTAGCCTAGTGGTTAGAGACAGGTAGCCTAGTGGTTAGAGACAGGTAGCCTAGTGGTTAGAGACAGGTAGCCTAGTGGTTAGAGACAGGTAGCCTAGTGGTTAGAGGCAGGTAGCCTAGTGGTTAGAGACAGGTAGCCTAGTGGTTAGAGACAGGTAGCCTAGTGGTTAGAGACAGGTAGCCTAGTGGTTAGAGACAGGTAGCCTAGTGGTTAGAGACAGGTAGCCTAGTGGTTAGAGGCAGGTAGCCTAGTGGTTAGAAACAGGTAGCCTAGTGGTTAGAGACAGGTAGGCTAGTGGTTAGAGACAGGTAGCCTAGTGGTTAGGGACAGGTAGCCTAGTGGTTAGAGACAGGTAGCCTAGTGGTTAGAGACAGGTAGCCTAGTGGTTAGAGGCAGGTAGCCTAGTGGTTAGAGACAGGTAGCCTAGTGGTTAGAGACAGGTAGCCTAGTGGTTAGAGACAGGTAGCCTAGTGGTTAGAGACAGGTAGCCTAGTGGTTAGAGACAGGTAGCCTAGTGGTTACAGACAGGTAGCCTAGTGGTTAGAGACAGGTAGCCTAGTGGTTAGAGGCAGGTAGCCTAGTGGTTAGAGACAGGTAGCCTAGTGGTTAGGGACAGGTAGCCTAGTGGTTAGAGACAGGTAGCCTAGTGGTTAGAGACAGGTAGCCTAGTGGTTAGAGGCAGGTAGCCTAGTGGTTAGAGACAGGTAGCCTAGTGGTTAGAGACAGGTAGCCTAGTGGTTAGAGACAGGTAGCCTAGTGGTTAGAGACAGGTAGCCTAGTGGTTAGAGACAGGTAGCCTAGTGGTTAGAGACAGGTAGCCTAGTGGTTAGAGGCAGGTAGCCTAGTGGTTAGAGACAGGTAGCCAAGTGGTTAGAGACAGGTAGCCTAGTGGTTAGAGACAGGTAGCCTAGTGGTTAGAGGCAGGTAGCCTAGTGGTTAGAGACAGGTAGCCTAGTGGTTAGAGGCAGGTAGCCTTGTGGTTAGAGGCAGGTAGCCTAGTGGTTAGAGACAGGTAGCCTAGTGGTTAGAGACAGGTAGCCTAGTGGTTAGAGACAGGTAGCCTAGTGGTTAGAGACAGGTAGCCTAGTGGTTAGAGACAGGTAGCCTAGTGGTTAGAGGCAGGTAGCCTAGTGGTTAGAGACAGGTAGCCTAGTGGTTAGAGACAGGTAGCCTAGTGGTTAGAGACAGGTAGCCTAGTGGTTAGAGACAGGTAGCCTAGTGGTTAGAGGAAGGTAGCCTAGTGGTTAGAGACAGGTAGCCTAGTGGTTAGAGGCAGGTAGCCTAGTGGTTAGAGACAGGTAGCCTAGTGGTTAGAGGCAGGTAGCCTAGTGGTTAGAGGCAGGTAGCCTAGTGGTTAGAGACAGGTAGCCTAGTGGTTGGAGACAGGTAGCCTAGTGGTTAGAGGCAGGTAGCCTAGTGGTTAGAGACAGGTAGCCTAGTGGTTAGAGACAGGTAGCCTAGTGGTTAGAGGCAGGGAGCCTAGTGGTTAGAGACAGGTAGCCTAGTGGTTAGAGGCAGGTAGCCTAGTGGTTAGAGACAGGTAGCCTAGTGGTTAGAGACAGGTAGCCTAGTGGTTAGAGACAGGTAGCCTAGTGGTTAGAGACAGGTAGCCTAGTGGTTAGAGACAGGTAGCCTAGTGGTTAGAGGCAGGTAGCCTAGTGGTTAGAGGCAGGTAGCCTAGTGGTTAGAGACAGGTAGCCTAGTGGTTAGAGACAGGTAGCCTAGTGGTTAGAGACAGGTAGCCTAGTGGTTAGAGACAGGTAGCCTAGTGGTTAGAGACAGGTAGCCTAGTGGTTAGAGGCAGGTAGCCTAGTGGTTAGAGGCAGGTAGCCTAGTGGTTAGAGACAGGTAGCCTAGTGGTTAGAGACAGGTAGCCTAGTGGTTAGAGGCAGGTAGCCTAGTGGTTAGAGGCATGTAGCCTAGTGGTTAGAGGCAGATAGCCTAGGGGTTAGAGACAGATAGCCTAGGGGTTAGAGGCAGGTAGACGAGGGGTTAGAGGCAGGTAGATTAGGGGTTAGATGCACGTAGACTAGTGGTTAGAGGCAGGTGGCCTGTTGGCCAGTTAGCCAGTGGAGACTAGAGTGTAGGCTGTTAGCCAGATAGCCGGTAGAGACTAGAATGTAGCCTGTTAGCCAGATAGCCAGTAGAGACTAGAATTTAGCCTGTTAGCCAGATAGCCAGTATAGACTAGAATGTAGCCTGTTAGCCAGATAGCCGGTAGAGACTAGAATGTAGCCTGTTAGCCAGATAGCCAGTAGAGACTAGAATGTAGCCTGTTAGCCAGATAGCCAGTAGAGACTAGAATGTAGCCAGATAGCCAGTAGAGACTAGAATGTAGCCTGTTAGCCAGATAGCCAGTAGAGACAAGAATGTAGCCTGTTAGCCAGATAGCCAGTAGAGACAAGAATGTAGCCTGTTAGCCAGATAGCCAGAAGAGACAAGAATGTAGCCTGTTAACCACATAGCCAGTAGAGACAATAATGTAGCCTGTTAGCCAGATAGCCAGTAGAGACAAGAATGTAGCCTGTTAGCCAGATAGCCAGTAGAGACAAGAATGTAGCCTGTTATCCAGATAGCCAGTAGAGACAAGAATGTAGCCTGTTAACCACATAGCCAGTAGAGACAAGAATGTAGCCTGTTAACCAGATAGCCAGTAGAGACAAGAATGTAGCCTGTTAGCCAGATAGCCAGTAGAGACAAGAATGTAGCCTGTTAGCCAGATAGCCAGTAGAGACAAGAATGTAGCCTGTTAACCACATAGCCAGTAGAGACAAGAATGTAGCCTGTTAGCCAGATAGCCAGTAGAGACAAGAATGTAGCCTGTTAGCCAGATAGCCAGTAGAGACTAGAATGTAGCTTGTTAGCCAGTAGAGACTGGAATGTAGCCTGTTAGCCAGATAGCCAGTAGAGACTAGAATGTAGCTTGTTAGCCAGTGTAGAGAAAACATAAGACCTTCCATATCAAACACACATCACAACACAGTGGTAACAAACCAATAATACCTCATGCAGTAATAATGGCAGAGCAATTCAACTGCAACTTCATAGAAACAATTTACAAGAAAGAACCCAGTTATCAACATCAGCGCCACAGGAAATTTCCACAAAGCTGTGAACGAACTGAGAGAAAAAGCAAGAAGGTCCTTCTACGCCATCAAAAGGAACATACATTTTACATACCAATTAGGATCTGTCTAAACATACTTGAATCAGTTATAGAACCCATTGCCGTTTAGGGTTGTGAGGTCTGGGGTCCGCTCACCAACCAATAACCTAATAAAATGGAACAAACACCAAATTTAGACTCCGCATGCAGAAGTCTGCAAAAAAATATCCTCTGTGTACAACGTAAAACACAGAATACCTGACCACTGTGACTGACCCAAACTTAAGGAAAGCTTTGACTATGTACAGACTCAGTGAGTATGGCCTTGCTATTGAGAAAGGCCGCCGTAGGCAGACATGGCTCTCAAGAGAAGACAGGCTATGTGCTCACTGCCCACAAAATGAGGTGGAAACTGAGCTGCACTTCCTAACCTTCTGCCAAATGTACGACCATATTAGAGAGACATATTTCCCTCAGATTACACAGACCCACAAAGAATTTGAAAACAAATCCAATTTTGATGAACTCCCATATCTATTGAGTGAAATACCACTGTGTGACATCACAGCAGCAAGATTAGTGAACTGTTGCCACAAGAAAAGGGCAACCAGTGAAGAACAAACACCATTGTAAATACAACCCATATTTATGTCTATTTATTTTCCCTTTTGTACTTTAACTATTTGCAAATCATGACAACACTGTTTGTAGACATAATGTCATTGGAAATGTCTTTATTCATTTGTAACGTTGGTGAGTGTAATGTTTACTAATAATTTTGTATTGTTTATTTATTTATTATTTTTTTCTACTGTGTTATTGACTTGTTAATTGTTTACTCCATGTGTAACTCTGTGTTGTCTGTTCACACTGCTATGCTTTATCTTGGCCAGGTCGCAGTTGCAAATGAGAACTTGTTCTCAACTAGCCTACCTGGTTAAATAAAGGTGAAATAAAAAAATAAAAAAATAAAACTTTGGTTTATTATCTAGTTCACTTGCTTTGGCGACGTAAACATATGTGTCCCATGACAATAAAGACCCTGAAATGTAAATAAATATTGAAATAAATTGAAATTGAGTTGAGAGAGAGCTGATGGTTTGTTTTTTAATGCTTTGCGAAGAGTGACATGAGCCATAAGATTACAACCACTTACAGAGAGAGAGAGAGAGAGAGAGAGAGAGAGAGAGAGAGAGAGAGAGAGAGAGAGAGAGAGAGAGAGAGAGAGAGAGAGAGAGAGAGAGAGAGAGAGAGAGAGGGAGAGTTAACACTGGCGATCGACTCAAACACTTCACAACTCGGCACGCTGAAAATAAACATACATTGTAAAACTGTTGATCCAACCGAGAGCTCAAAAACAGAGATCCGGAAGAGACATCTTTACCTCCTCCTTACTGACTGCTGCTGCGCAACAATGAAGGTGCAGGATTTTCGCCCACGACACCAACCAGGTGAATTGCACGAGAGAAGATTAATGGAAAAGTCAAGTCACAATGCTGCATCAGTGAGATATGGTTGATATTCAATTTCACGGCCGGAGGTGAATCTCAAGCCGGGGCCAGAGGTCACAGAGGTCACATTGAATAGTCAAGTCGGAAATATAGGATTATATCTCGTAAGTAGAAAACATATTAAAACAGAGTCAAATGGGGCTATATAATTATCCAATCACTAAATATTTTGCTACGGTGTGTCCCCAATGAACACAGTCCAGGTTTAGTGCATTATGTTGAAGAAAAGAAGAAACTGTGACAGTATTGCTTAAAAAAAAAGATAGATAGATGAGTGATCTGTCAAGAGACGGCAGAGGTTTGGTTCAGTGTTTTTATGACGCTCCCCTGGGTCTCTATCCCCATAACCCTTGACCTCTGATCTCCTTAAACACCAGGGGTGCTTACACTGTCCCCTGCTATTCAACATGTAGTTTGATCGGTATTAACATGCTAATAATACTCTGATTTGTTTGGAGGATTCAAGCCAGTAACGTTCCAACTTTTTTCATGGTTAATTGCTGCATCTATCGGCTCAGTCATACTTGAAAGTACTACTTATGTAGTTTTTGGGGGGCTATCTGTATTTTACTCTACTATTTATATTTTTGACAACTTTTACTTCACTAAAGAAAATAACTTGTACTTGTTTTTACTCCGTACATTTTCCCCTGACATCCGTAAGTTACGTATCGAAAGCTTAGCGGGGTTGGAAAATGGACAAATTCACACCTATCAAGAGAATATCCCTGTTCATCCCCACTGAGTCTGATCTGGCGACTCACTAATACTTTGTTTGTAAATGAAGTGTTGGATTGTGCCCCTGGATAGTAAATAAAAAACAAAAGTAAATAAAAAACGATAAACAGTAAATAAAAAACAATATTGTGTCGTCTGATTTGATTAACATAAGGAATGTATATATTTAGTTTTGATACTTAAAGTATATTTCAAACCAAATACTTTTAGACTGTTACTCAAGTAGTATTTTACTGGGTGACTTTCCCTTTCTCTTGAGCCATTTTTATTAGTGTCTTTACTTTTACTCAAGTATGACAATCGGGGTATTTTTCCACCACTGTCAAAGGGTGCACTGTCGACAAATCACGATCGAACAGAATTTCAGAACTGTTACCTCCCCCAATTTCTGTGTGGTGGTGGGTTTTGTATGTGTGTGTATTTCAGGAAATGTCTTCCTGGATTCCAAAGCAGATGATTGGTCGGCCCATCACTAATTGGAGCTCTGACCCCGCCCTCTCGTCAGGGGGATACAGCTGTCTGCAATTACTGACTCCTTCTGCCGCTTGAAAAGCCAGTGTTCCGTTGTTAGGAGGAGAGAGCTTCTTCCTGTTTCGGTTGTGTGGCTGTATAAGTTGTTGGTTGTGTGGCTGTATAAGTTGTTGGTTGTGTGGCTGTATAAGTTGTTGGTTGTGTGGCTGTATAAGTTGTTGGTTGTGTGGCTGTATAAGTTGTTGGTTGTGTGGCTGTATAAGTTGTTGGTTGTGTGGCTGTATAAGTTGTTGGTTGTGTGGCTGTATAAGTTGTTGGTTGTGTGGCTGTATAAGTTGTTGGTTGTGTGGCTGTATAAGTTGTTGGTTGTGTGGCTGTATAAGTTGTTGTTGGTTGTGTGGCTGTATAAGTTGTTGTTGGTTGTGTGGCTGTATAAGTTGTTGTTGGTTGTGTGGCTGTATAAGTTGTTGTTGGTTGTGTGGCTGTATAAGTTGTTGTTGGTTGTGTGGCTGTATAAGTTGTTGTTGGTTGTGTGGCTGTATAAGTTGTTGGTTGTGTGTGTTTTGTAGCTGTTCTAGCAGAGGTATGTGTGTGCTGTAGGACTTAGTGTTTTTGGTTTGTTCAAGTTGTTCACTAAGTTTGGTGAATTATTTCTGTTTCATTTGTTTTCCGGGGGGGGGGGTGTTTAGGCACCTTGAGTGTTTAGGTAAGAGGCCAGCGGGCATACATAACCTGTAGTATTTAACCTGTCGATGCTCAATAGGTAAAACCTGGGTGCACAGCGTGGAGTTTAAGGTTGGGCGAGGAAGGTAGGAGAGGGGGGCCCCTTTCACTTTCTTTGTTTTGATTCCATCCAGCCCCTTTTCCCCACATTACTGTGTTTAGGAATAAAATATATATTTTTAAATTCCCTGTAAACGGTAATATTCTCTGCCTCTGTCATCCTTAGCCGCACCTACAATCACATACTTTTTTTTACTCTATGGGGAGTTGTAGCTGGGTGTTGCGTTCCAAGAGGCGTACGTAAGATGAACAGCAATAGGATCTGTGTTTAAGACCTGTGTGTGTGTTTGTGTGTGCGTGCGGGGGTCCACCATTTCCTAAATTGACAGCTGGAGAAACTCTACATCTGAATGTGTTTAATGAACGGAGAAGTGGAGGGGTATGCCTATGCATATTTGTAAACAATAGCTGGTGCACGATATCTAAGGAAGTTTCAAGGTTTTGCTCAGCTGAGTTAGTGTGGTCTACGACTTGTCATGAGATACAGATAAAAACTCTTTAGGTAGATAGAGTATTTTTTGTAGATGTCTACATACCAGTGAAGGACTCTGGGAATAAAGATCTCCCTTTGCAACTGGATCCTGGACTTCCTGACCGGCCGCCCCCAGGTGGTAAGGGTAGGTAACAACACGTTCGCCATGCTGATCCTCAACACAAGGGCCCCTCAAGGGTGCGTGCTCAGTCCCCTCCTGTACTCCCTGTTCACCCATGACTCCATGGCCAGGCACGACTCCAACACCATCATTAAGTTTTCTGATGACAAAACAGTGGTAGGCTTGATCATCAACAACGATGAGACAGCCAATAGGGAGGTCAGAGATCTGACCGTGTGGTGCACGGACAACAGCCTCTCCCTCAACGTGATTAAAACAGAGGAGATGATTGTGGACTACAGGAAATGGAGGACCGAGCACGCCCCCATTCTCATCGACAGGGCTGCAGTGGAGCAGGTTGAGAGCTTCAAGTTCCTTGGCGTCCACATCACTAACAAACTAACATGGTCCAAGCACACAAAGACAGTTGTGAAGAGGGCACGACAAAATGTATTCCCCCTCAGGAGACTGAAAAGATTTGGCATGGGTCCTCAGATCCTCAAAAGGTTCTACTGCTGCACCATCGAGAGCATCCTGATGGGTTGCATCACTGCCTGGTATGGCAAGAGCTCGGCCTCCAACCCCAAGGCACTACAGAGGGTAGTGCATACGGCTCAGTACATCACTGCAACCAAGTTTCCTGCCATCCAGGACCTCTATACCACGCGGCGTCAGAGTAAGGCCCTCAAAATTGTCAAAGACTCCATCCACCCTCGTCATACTGTTTTGGTTGGTTAACGGAGTGCCAAGTCTATGTTCAAGAGGCTTCTAAACAGCTTCTACCCCCAAGCCATAAGACTCTTGAAAAGCTAATCAAAGGGCTACCCAGACTATTTGCATTGCCCCCCCCCCCACCCCATTCTATGCTGCTGCTATTCTCTGTTATTATCTGTGCATAGTCCTTTGAATAACTCTAAATACATGTTACTTAATAAATCACCTCGACACCGTTGCCCCCGCACATTGACTCTGTACGGGAACCCCCTGTATATAGCCTCCACATTGACTCTGTACCGGTACCCCCTGTGTATAGCCTCCACATTGACTCTGTACGGGAACCCCCTGTATATAGCCTCCACATTATCTCTGTACCGGTACCCCCTGTGTATAGCCTCCATATTGACTCTGTACCGGTACCCCCTGTATATAGCCTCCACATTGACTCTGTACGGGAACCCCCTGTATATAGCCTCCACATTATCTCTGTACCGGTACCCCCTGTGTATAGCCTCCATATTGACTCTGTACGGGAACCCCCTGTATATAGCAACCACATTGACTCTGTACCGGTACCCCCTGTATATAGCATCCACATTATCTCTGTACCGGTACCCCCTGTATATAACCTCCACATTATCTCTGTACCGGTACCCCCTGTATATAGCCTCCCCATTGACTCTGTACCCCTGTATTTTGCCTCGCTATAGTTATTTACTGCTGCTCTTAAATTATTTGTTAAAGAGAGGAGAAGTGTTTGTACTCCCCTGTATCTCTCTCCGATGCCCTTAGTGACAAGATACAATTTGAGTGTAGCTAGTATTAGTTTTCAGCACCTCTTGACGAGTGGACAGCTCCTCTCTCTTCTGATTGAGAAGGACTATAAAACTGCTCCACTGTTACATTCACGATGTGAAGCCAGTCATCCTGTATAGGCTTTCTGTTCGGACAGTTTATATTAATTGGGGACTATCCTATTATCAATAAAATGAGGAGGTGCCATAGGCTGCTCAGTAGAAACACTCTGGGTAATGCTGCTAATATTATATCATAAACAACACTCTGGGTAATGCTGCTAATATTATACCATAAACAACACTCTGGGTAATGCTGATAATATTATACCATAAACAACACTCTGGGTAATGCTGCTAATATTATACCATAAACAACACTCTGGGTAATGCTGCTAATATTATACCATAAACAACACTGGGTAATGCTGCTAATATTATACCGTAAACAGCACTCTGGGTAAACTTGTCTTATACCATAAACAACACTCTGGGTAATGCTGTATAGTATTATACCAAAAACAACACTCTGGGTAATGCTGTATAATATTATACCATAAACAACACTCTGGGTAATGCTGTCTTATACCATAAACAACACTCTGGGTAATGCTGTCTTATACCATAAACACCACTCTGGGTAATGCTGTATAGTATTATATCATAAACAACACTCTGTGTAATGGTGTATAATATTATACCATAAACAACACTCTGGGTAATGCTGCTAATATTATACCATAAACAACACTCTGGGTAATGCTGCTAATATTATACCATAAACAACACTCTGGGTAATGCTGTCTTATACCATAAACAACACTCTGGGTAATGCTGTATAGTATTATATCACAAACAACACTCTGGGTAAGGCTGTATAATATTATATCATAAACAACACTATGGTTAATGGTGTATAGTATAATACCATAAACAACACTCTGGGTAATGCTGTATAATATTATACCATAAACAACACTCTGGGTAATGCTGTATAGTATTATATCATTAACAACACTCTGGGTAATGCTGTATAGTATTATATCATTAACAACACTCTGGGTAATGCTGTATAGTATTATATCATTAACAACACTCTGGGTAATGGTGTATAGTATTATACCATAAACAACACTCTGGGTAATGGTGTATAGTATTATACCATAAACAACACTCTGGGTAATGCTGTATAGTATTATATCATTAACAACACTCTGGGTAATGCTGTATAGTATTATACCATAAACAACACTCTGGGTAATGCTGTATAGTATTATAACATAAACAACACTCTGGGTCATGCTGTATAGTATTATACCATAAACAACACTCTGGGTCATGCTGTATAATATTATACCATAAACAACACTCTGGGTAATGCTATATAACATTATACCATAAACAACACTCTAGGTAATGCTGTATAGTATTATACCATAAACAACACTCTGGGTAATGCTGTATAGTATTATATCATTAACAACACTCTGGGTAATGCTGTATAGTATTATATCATTAACAACACTCTGGGTAATGCTGTATAGTATTATATCATTAACAACACTCTGGGTAATGGTGTATAGTATTATACCATAAACAACACTCTGGGTAATGCTGTACAGTATTATATCATTAACAACACTGGGTAATGATGTATAGTATTATACCATAAACAACACTCTGGGTAATGCTGTATAGTATTATACCATAAACAACACTCTGGGTCATGCTGTATAGTATTATACCATAAACAACACTCTGGGTCATGCTGTATAATATTATACCATAAACAACACTCTGGGTAATGCTGTATAGTATTATACCATAAACAACACTCTGGGTCATGCTGTATAATATTATACCATAAACAACACTCTAGGTAATGCTGTATAGTATTATACCATAAACAACACTCTGGGTAATGCTGTATAGTATTATACCATAAACAACACTCTGGGTCATGCTGTATAGTATTATACCATAAACAACACTCTGGGTAATGCTGTATAATATTATACCATAAACAACACTCTAGGTAATGCTGCTAATATTATACCATAAACAACACTCTGGGTAATGCTGCTAATATTATACCATAAACAACACTCTGGGTAATGCTGTATAATATTATAACATAAACAACACTCTGGGTAATGCTGCTAATATTGTACCATAAACAACACTCTGGGTAATGCTGTCTTATACCATAAACAACACTCTGGGTAATGCTGCTAATATTATACCATAAACAACACTCTGGGTAATGCTGCTAATATTATACCATAAACAACACTCTGGGTAATGCTATATAATATTATACCATAAACAACACTCTAGGTAATGCTGTCTTATACCATAAACAACACTCTGGGTAATGCTGCTAATATTATACCATAAACAACACTCTGGGTAATGCTGTATAATATTATACCATAAACAACACTCTAGGTAATGCTGTCTTATACCATAAACAACACTCTGGGTAATGCTGCTAATATTATACCATAAACAACACTCTGGGTAATGCTGTATAATATTATACCATAAACAACACTCTGGGTAATGCTGTCTTATACCATAAACAACACTCTGGGTAATGCTGTATAGTATTATACCATAAACAATACTCTGGGTAATGCTGTATAGTATTATACCATAAACAACACTCTGGGTAATGCTGTATAGTATTATACCATAAACAACACTCTGGGTAATGCTGTATAATATTATACTATAAACAACACTCTGGGTCATGCTGTATAATATTATACCATAAACAACACTCTGGGTAATGCTGTATAATATTATACCATAAACAACACTCTGGGTCATGCTGTATAATATTATACCATAAACAACACTCTGGGTAATGCTGTCTTATACCATAAACAACACTCTGGGTAATGCTGCTAATATTATACCATAAACAACACTCTGGGTAATTCTGTATAATATTATACCATAAACAACACTCTGGGTAATGCTGTCTTATACCATAAACAACACTCTGGGTAATGCTGTATAGTATTATACCATAAACAATACTCTGGGTAATGCTGCTAATATTATACCATAAACAACACTCTAGGTAATGCTGTATAATATTATACCATAAACAACACTCTGGGTAATGTTGTCTTATACCATAAACAACACTCTGGGTAATGCTGTATAGTATTATACCATAAACAACACTCTGGGTAATGCTGTATAATATTATACCATAAACAACACTCTGGGTAATGCTGTATAATATTATATCATAAACAACACAATGACATAAAGGTCAAACCCTCTCAGGTTATTTCTTCAGCCAGTATTTACCCCTTTTAGGTATAAAAAATAATATTTAGAAAATATTATTTGATAAAATTATTTGCAGCCTGCATTTATTAATAACACATTCATAAAAGCAAAAAATCACAAGGAATAAGGTTTTGAAGTGTCTGTCCTATACAGTATCTAGGATGTATAAGAAAGGATGCATTTACCCCTTGTTTTCAGGGGAACAAAACGACCTCCATAATTCTGTTTGTTTGTATGGGTTTCACCTTACACCTGTGTGAGGGTGTCACAAAGCATCTTGTTTGTGAGTCTCCCCTTTCCACAGAGTGGTCGGACGCTGTAAATGTGTTCGCGAGTCTCCCCTTTCCACTGAGTGGTCGGACGCTGTAAATGCTTTCGTGAGTCTCCCCTTTCCACAGAGTGGTCGGACGCTGTAAATGTGTTCGCGAGTCTCCCCTTTCCACAGAGTGGTCGGACGCTGTAAATGTGTTCGCGAGTCTCCCCTTTCCACTTAGTGGTCGGACGCTGTAAATGTGTTCGCGAGTCTCCCCTTTCCACAGAGTGGTCGGACGCTGTAAATGTGTTCGCGAGTCTCCCCTTTCCACTGAGTGGTCGGACGCTGTAAACTGGTGGTGTAAGTTGATTAAAATACATACTCTTCCACCAAGGTACCCGCAAGTTCCTGGCATTCCTGGGGGGAATGGCCCTAGCCATCACCCTCCGATCCAACAGGACACAGACGTGCTCAGTGGGATTGAGATCCGGGCTCTTCACTGGCCATGGCAGAACACTGGCATTCCTGTCTTGCAGGAAATCACGCACAAGATGAGCAATATGGCTGGTGGCATTGTCATGCTGGAGGGTCATGTCAGGATGAGCCTGCAGGAAGGGTACCACATGAGGGAGGAGGATGTCTTCCCTGTAACGCACAGTGTTGAGATTGCCTGCAATGACAACAAGCTCAGTCCGATGATGCTGTGACACACGGCCCCAGACCATGACGGACCCTCCACCTCCAAATAGATCCCGCTCTAGAGTACAGGCCTCGGTGTAACGCTCATTCCTTTGACGATAAATGTGAATACGACCATCACCTCTGGTGAGACAAAACCGCAACTCGTCAGTGAAGAGCACTTTTTGCCAGTCATGTCTGGTCCAGCGACGATGGGTTTGTGCCCATAGGCGACAATGTTACCGGTGATGTCTGATGAGGATCTGCCCTACAACAGGCCTACAAGCCCTCAGTCCAGCCTCTCTCAACCTATTGCGGACAGTCTGAGCACTGATGGAGGGATTGTGCGTTCCTGGTGTAACTCGGGCAGATGTTGTTGCCATCCTGTACCTGTCACGCAGGTGTGACGTTCGGATGTACCGATCCTATGCAGGTGCTGTTACACGTGGTCTGCCACTGCGAGGATGATCAGCTGTCCGTCCTGTGTCCCTGTAGCGTTGTCTGAGGTGTCTCACAATATGGACATTGCAATTTATTGCCCTGGCCACATCTGCAGTCCTCATGTCTCCTTACAGCATGCCTAAGGCACATTCACTAAGATGAGCAGGGACCCTGGGCATCTTTCTTTTGGTGTTTTTCAGAGTCAGTAGAAAGGCCTCCCTCGTGTCCTAAATTTTCATAACTGTGACCTTAATTGCCTACCGTCTGTAAGCTGTTAGTGTCATAACAACCGTTCCACAGGTGCACGTTCATTGAACAAGCATCGGATACAGTGTTTAAAAACTATTTACCAATTCGATCTGTGAATCTATTTGGATTTTTACAAATTATCTTTGAAAGACAGGATCCTCAAAAATGGACATTTCTTTTTTTTTTGCTGAGTTTATGTGTACAGACTTCCCTGGAGTCTGAAGGTCAGAGAGTCTATCTACTGTATGGGGACAGACCTCCCTAGAGTCTGAAGGTCAGAGAGTCTATCTACTGTATGGGGACAGACCTCCCTAGAGTCTGAAGGTCAGAGAGTCTATCTACTGTATGGGGACAGACCTCCCTAGAGTCTGAAGGTCAGAGAGTCTATCTACTGTATGGGGACAGACCTCCCTAGAGTCTGAAGGTCAGAGAGTCTATCTACTGTATGGGGACAGACCTCCCTAGTTTAGTATCAGTTTAGTTTATTAATTCAACCATTTTAAAAAACAAGCACGCATAAATCTTGAAAAAGTCATACATGATCATGGAGGATAACACACTATACAGTCTGGGACTTATTTCCATTGTTAAATCATGGAGGATAACACACTATACAGTCTGGGACTTGTTTCCATTGTTAAATCATGGAGGATAACACACAATACAGTCTGGGACTTGTTTCCATTGTTAAATCATGGAGGATAACACACTATACAGTCTGGGACTTGTTTCCATTGTTAAATCATGGAGGATAACACACAATACAGTCTGGGACTTGTGTCCATTGTTAAATCATGGAGGATAACACACAATACAGTCTGGGACTTGTGTCCATTGTTAAATCATGGAGGATAACACACAATACAGTCTGGGACTTGTGTCCATTGTTAAATCATGGAGGATAACACACAATACAGTCTGGGACTTGTTTCCATTGTTAAATCATGGAGGATAACACACTATACAGTCTGGGACTTGTTTCCATTGTTAAATCATGGAGGATAACACACAATACAGTCTGGGACTTGTGTCCATTGTTAAATCATGGAGGATAACACACTATACAGTCTGGGACTTGTTTCCATTGTTAAATCATGGAGGATAACACACAATACAGTCTGGGACTTGTTTCCATTGTTAAATCATGGAGGATAACACACAATACAGTCTGGGACTTGTTTCCATTGTTAAATCATGGAGGATAACACACAATACAGTCTGGGACTTGTTTCCATTGTTAAATCATGGAGGATAACACACAATACAGTCTGGGACTTGTTTCCATTGTTAAATCATGGAGGATAACACACAATACAGTCTGGGACTTGTGTCCATTGTTAAATCATGGAGGATAACACACAATACAGTCTGGGACTTGTTTCCATTGTTAAATCATGGAGGATAACACACTATACAGTCTGGGACTTGTTTCCATTGTTAAATCATGGAGGATAACACACAATACAGTCTGGGATTTGTTTCCATTGTTAAATCATGGAGGATAACACACTACACAGTCTGGGACTGATTTCCATTGTGGTCCTCTTGAAACAAGATGGCTGGACAAGATCCAACACAGTATGGCAGTGAAATAATAAAACAAAAAACATAGAAGAAGAACATCTATCTAGAGTCTGAAGGCCAGAGAGTCTATCTATGTGGACAGACCTCCCTCGTGCCGCTCCTAGGGCCATGTTGACCAGATGTAGGCTCTGCCATCTGGGCACGGGAGGGTGACCTTGAGGTAAACCTCATAGGATATTCACTGGCAATAAGTGTGTGTGTGTGCGCGTGTGCGTGTCTCTTCTGGACTATTGAGTAAACTCTACTCTAACTAACGGGCGATGTTAATATTAATAGCTGTGTGAATGATCAGACGCCAGTGTCATAACAACTGGAGGGGAGACTGGGGTTCGTTGACCCAAAGGGGTTCGTTGACCCAAAGGGGTTCGTTGACCCAAAGGGGTTCGTTGACCCAAAGGGGTTCGTCGACCCAAAGGGGTTAGTTGAACCAAAGGGGTTAGTTGAACCAAAGGGGTTAGTTGACCCAAAGAGGTTAGTTGAACCAAGAATATAAGATCATCAGAAGGAAGCATTTAATTTTTTTTTTTTTTTAATTTTACCTCTCTCTCTCCATTTGACTGATCTGTTCTAAAGGACTTTTGTGACATCACTGATTCTTCACATTTAATGCACGGTATAGTGGGGTAAGTTGAGACATTTTTCTACATTTTGCATCACTCTGTTAAGTGAAATATAGAATTCTTTCTAATAAAGATATCTCCATTTAATTTCAGATAAAGTCCAAATTCATGTCAACGTAACAGTTTTGAAAACATAGCTTGTCCCCCCCCCAAAAAAGGGGGTCTCATGGCACAGACTACCCCAGGTATAGGGTAGGTTAAGCTGCGGGACAGGGTAGGTTGAGCTGCGGGACAGGGTAAGTTGAGCTGCGGGACAGGGTAAGTTGAGCTGCGGGACAGGGTAAGTTGAGCTGCGGGACAGGGTAGGTTGAGCTGCTGGACAGGGTAGGTTGAGCTGCTGGACAGGGTAAGTTGAGCTGCGAGGCAGGGTAAGTTAAGCTATTTTTTGTCTTTTAACACCTAACAAACCCATGGTCATTGGCTCAACTTACCCCATGGCCATTGGCTCAACTTACCCCATGGCCACTGGCTCAACTTACCCCATGGCCACTGGCTCAACTTACCCCATGGCCACTGGCTCAACTTACCCCATGGCCACTGGCTCAACTTACCCCATGGCCACTGGCTCAACTTACCCCATGGCCATTGGCTCAACTTACCCCATGGCGTTCTAATTCAATATAAGATCATCAGAAGGAAGCATTAAATTTTTTTTTTTTTAATTTTACCTTTATTTAACCAGGCAAGTCAGTTAAGAACAAATTCTTATTTTCAATGACGGCCTGGGAACAGTGGGTTAACTGCCTGTTCAGGGGCAGAACGACAGATTTGTACCTTGTCAGCTCGGGGGTTTGAACTCACAACCTTTCGGTTACTAGTCCAACGCTCTAACCACTAGGCTACCCTGCCGCCACGCATGACAAAAGTACAGCTCGATGGGTGGACATAGCTGGTGAAGAAACAATGAAGATCTTGACTAAATAACAAGAGACACTATAGATCCCCCCCCTCAACAAAAAACACTAAGGTCCACTGGTTTCTCCGAACAGTTTCTTGGCAAGAGTAGCAAAATCATTTTTAGATAAATGACCTAAATTAGATTAGCGAGGTAGGTTTAGTCTGCTGCCTGTTAATTATCACACGCTCTCAATTAAGACCACGGAACATGACGGGACACTTAGCCAGCGCTAACCCAATTTACTATGGTTGAGGAACGGGTGGATACGTAGCGAGGGGGGGGGGGTGTGTGGGGTCTGGGGGACACATCCTTACTGGACCCCCGCCACAGAGTCTTGTGGGTAGCAGGGATTTGTGGGTGGCAGTGATTTTGTGTGTGTGTGTGTGTGTGTGTGGTAGTTAGCATTTAGCTACGGGTGGCTACGAGGCTGCAGGGCCCCATGCTGTGTTAATGAGAGCTGTTCAGGATGCGTTAGCGGATGGTAGCAGCTAACAGGATTAGCCATGGCGGGGAGGAAGGCGTGCTCTCATTTCACAGTTGTCACTACACCTTGGCTGTGAGAGGCATGGGTGACTGACAGGTCTGAAAGGTCAAACTGGAGGACTCATCTACAGGGAGCTGGGTACAGCCTCCCATCCCCTTATGGTATGTGTGTGGGGGGGGGGGGGGGACTTGTTGTTGCAAGAAATTGAAGTTAAGTTAATTAAGGTATTTACTATTATTCAATATTTTGGTGTTTATCTGAACCAGTTACTATCACATCGACATTTCAAAAATGCCTCGTCCAGAGGAAAAATGAATATATACAGATGGAAAAACAATCAGAAGCATGACCAAGATATATATGTTATCAATTATGACACTATTTCACCCATGATACTGCAGAAACGTTTCCTTGTTCTGTCCTGGCTGTTTGTTCTGTCCTGGTTGTCCAGGATGTTTGTTCTGTCCTGGTTGTCCAGGATGTTTGTTCTGTCCTGGTTGTCCAGGCTGTTTGTTCTGTCCTGGTTGTCCAGGATGTTTGTTCTGTCCTGGTTGTCCTGGTTCTCCAGGCTGTTTGTTCTGTCCTGGTTGTCCAGGCTGTTTGTTCTGTCCTGGTTGTCCAGGATGTTTGTTCTGTCCTGGTTGTCCAGGATGTTTGTTCTGTCCTGGTTGTCCTGGTTGTCCAGGCTGTTTGTTCTGTCCTGGTTGTCCAGGCTGTTTGTTCTGTCCTGGTTGTCCAGGCTGTTTGTTCTGTCCTGGTTGTCCAGGCTGTTTGTTCTGTCCTGGTTGTCCTGGTTGTCCAGGCTGTTTGTTCTGTCCTGGTTGTCCAGGATGTTTGTTCTGTCCTGGTTGTCCTGGTTGTCCAGGCTGTTTGTTCTGTCCTGGTTGTCCAGGCTGTTTGTTCTGTCCTGGTTGTCCAGGCTGCTTGATATTGAGTTTGATCTTATTTGCCATTGTTCTCTTTTCAGATAGATAAACAATAGTGTAGTTAGACTGGGATGATACAGACTGTGGTAGTTAGACTGGGAGGATGATACAGACTGTGGTAGTTGGACTGGGAGGGTGATACAGACTGTGGTAGTTGGACTGGGAGGATGATACAGACTGTGGTAGTTGGACTGGGAGGATGATACAGACTGTGGTAGTTGGACTGGGAGGATGATACAGACTGTGGTAGTTGGACTGGGAGGATGATACAGACTGTGGTAGTTGGATTGGGAGGATGATACAGACTGTGGTAGTTGGACTGGGAGGCTGATACAGACTGTGGTAGTTGGACTGGGAGGGTGATACAGACTGTGGTAGTTGGACTGGGAGGATGATACAGACTGTGGTAGTTGGACTGGGAGGATGATACAGACTGTGGTAGTTGGACTGGGAGGCTGATACAGACTGTGGTAGTTGGACTGGGAGGATGATACAGACTGTGGTAGTTGGACTGGGAGGCTGATACAGACTGTGGTAGTTGGACTGGGAGGGTGATACAGACTGTGGTAGTTGGACTGGGAGGATGATACAGACTGTGGTAGTTGGACTGGGAGGATGATACAGACTGTGGTAGTTGGACTGGGAGGCTGATACAGACTGTGGTAGTTGGACTGGGAGGATGATACAGACTGTGGTAGTTGGACTGGGAGGATGATACAGACTGTGGTAGTTGGACTGGGAGGATGATACAGACTGTGGTAGTTAGACTGGGAGGATGATACAGACTGTGGTAGTTGGACTGGGAGGATGATACAGACTGGTGTAGTTGGACTGGGAGGATGATACAGACTGTGGTAGTTGGACTGGGAGGATGACAGTGTAGTTAGAATACATGAGTTTGCCACTATGTGTATCTCAAGTCAACATGTTTTCTGTCTGGTGTCTGTAGTGAAACAACGTGTTAGATTGGAAGGAATCTTACCACCAATTCATACATACTGGTACAGTATACAGTAGGAAGCTCTTGGTTGTATAGTCTGTCTTTATAGAGATATATAGAGAGATGACTTTAGTTCTGTGCAGATCTCTCTATCAGGGGTATAATGGCCAGCCACGGATTGTCGTCTCACAGATCTGCCAATCAATATACATGTGATTTACAAACTACAGACACGGGTAATCAATGGGTATAAAACTCTATGAAATATGCATTACAGAGATGTTGTTATAGTGACTGGAAGCTGAGGTAGATGTATGGACAAGCCCATTTATTTTCCTCACTATTGATTATATCATCACTAGGATCATCTGTCTTCCCCTTTCTCTCTCCTTCCTCCATCTCCCTCTCTCTTTCTCTCCTCTCTCTCTCTCTCTCTCTTTCTCCCCCCCTTCCTCTCTCTATCTATCTCCCTCTCTCTCCTTTCTCCTTCGCTATCCTTTCTCTCTTCTCTCTCCTCTCTCTCTCTCTCTCTCTCTCTCTCTCTCTCTCTCTCTCTTCTCTCTCTCTCTCTCCTCTCACTCTCCTCTCTCCTTTCTCTCTCTCTCCTCTACTCTCTCATTTCTCTTCTCTCTCTCCTCTCTCCTCTCTCTCTCCTCTCTCTCTCCTCTCTCTCCTCTCTCTCTCTACTCTCTCCTTTCTCTCCTCTCTCCTTTTTCAGTAAACATTACACCCAAAAGGTTCTAAAAGAACAAAGACATAACATGTCATATGTCTAAATACATTGTTATAATGATGTGCAAATAGTTTAAGTAGAAAGGGGAAAATAAATCAACCTAAAAATATACAGTATATCACAAAAGTGAGTACACCCTTCACATTTTTGTAAATATTTGAGTATATATTTTCATGTGACAACACTGAATAAATGAAACTTTGCTACAATGTAAAGTAGTGAGTGTACAGCTTGTATAACAGTGTAAATTTGCTGTACCCTCAAAAGAACTCAACACACAGTGCCACGCCTTGGTCTTAGTATTTTGTGTTTTAGTTAATTAGTTGGTCAGGCCAGGGTGTGACATGGGTTTATGTTTTTGTGTTGTCGTATTGGGGTTTTTGTAGGCATTGGGATTGTGGTTGATTAGGGGTGTGTTTAGTTTAGGTTTGGCTGGTTTCACGTTCCGTTTGTTGTTTTTTTGTATTTATTAGATATTTCATGTATCGTTCCATTTTTTCTTCATTAAAGACATGAGTAACCACCATGCTGCATTTCGGTCCGACTCTCATTCAACAAACGAAGAACGCCGTTACAGAATCACCCACCACACACAGACCGAGCGGCGTGTTAGCAGGCAGCGACAGCAGGAGCAGCGAAGGGAGGTCGTTATGGACAGCAGAAGCATGGAGTATACGACGTGGGAGGAAATAGACAGGTGGGCGGTCGACTCAGAGAGAGTGCCGGAGCCCGCCTGGGATTCGCTGGAGCAGTGCGAAGAGGGCTATAGGAGAATGGAGTTGGAGGCAATCACGACGGCGCAGAGGGAAGCCCGGGAATCAGCCCCAAAAATGTCTTGCGGGGAGACTTACAGGGAGTATGGCTACGCCAGGTAGGAGACCTGCGCAAACTCCCTGTGCTTACCGGGGGCTAGAGAGACCGGGCAGGCACCGTGTTATGCAGTGGTGCGCACGGTGTCCCCAGTGCGGGTGCATAGCCCGGTGCGGTATATTTCAGCTCCGCGTATCGGCCCGGGCTAGATTGAGCGTCGAGCCAAATGCCATGAAGCCGGCTCTACGCATCTGGTCCCCAGGGCGTCTCCTTGGGCCGGCTTACATGGCACCAGCCTTGCGCTCGGTGTCTCCGGTTCGCCTACATAGCCCAGTGCGGGCTATTCCACCTCGCCGCACTGGCAGGGCGACCGAGAGTATTCAACCGGGTAAGGTTGGGCAGGCTCAGTGCTCAAGAGCTCCAGTGCGCCTGCATGGTCCGGTCTATCCAGTACCACCTCCACACCCCAGCCCTCCGATAGCAGCTCCCCGCACCAGGCTTCCTGTGCGTGTCCTCGGCCCAATACCACCAGTGCCAGCACCACGCATCAGGCATACAGTGCGCCTCGCCTCTCCTGCGCTGTCGGAGCCTTTCTCCTCTCCTGCGCTGTCGGAGTCTCCCGCCTGTTCAGCGCTTCTAGAGCCTTCCTCCTCTACAGCACTGCCGGAGCCTCCTGCCTGTTCGGAGCAGCCTGAGCTGCCAGTCTGCAAGGAGCAGCCAGAGCATGCCAGTCTGCATGGAGCAGCCAGAGCTGCCAGTCTGCATGGAGCAGCTAGAGCTGCCAGTCTGCATGGAGCTGCCAGTCTGCATGGAGCTGCCAGTCTGCATGGAGCTGCCAGTCTGCATGGAGCTGCCAGTCTGCAAGGAGCTGCCAGTCTGCATGGAGCTGCCAGTCTGCATGGAGCTGCCAGTCTGCAAGGAGCTGCCAGTCTGCATGGAGCTGCCAGTCTGCAAGGAGCTGCCAGTCTGCAAGGAGCTGCCAGTCTGCAAGGAGCTTCCAGTCTGCATGGAGCAGCCAGAGCTGCCAGTCTGCATGGAGCAGCTAGAGCAGCCAGTCTGCATGGAGCAGCCAGAGCTGCCAGTCTGCATGGAGCAGCCAGAGCTGTCAGTCTGCTTGGAGCAGCCAGAGTTGCCAGTCTGCATGGAGCTGCCAGTCTGCATGGAGCTGCCAGTCTGCAAGGAGTTGCCAGTCTGCAAGGAGTTGCCAGTCTGCATGGACCTGCCAGTCTGCATGGAGCTGCCAGTCTGCATGGAGCTGCCAGTCTGCAAGGAGCTGCCAGTCTGCAAGGAGCTGCCAGTCGGCAAGGAGCTGCCAGTCGGCAAGGAGCTGCCAAAGCTGTTAGTCTGCATGGAACAGTCTGAGCTGTCAGTCTGCAAGAAGCCGCCAGAGCTGTCAATCTGCATGGAGCAGCCAGAGCCGCCAGTCAGCATGGAGCAGCCAGAGCCGCCAGTCAGCATGAAGCAGCCAGAGCCGTCAGTCTGCCAGGATCCGCCAGTCAGCCAGACTCTTCCAGATCTGCCAGTCAGCCAGACTCTTCCAGATCTGCCAGTCAGCCAGACTCTTCCAGATCTGCCAGTCAGCCAGACTCTTCCAGATCTGCCAGTCAGCCAGACTCTTCCAGATCTGCCAGTCAGCCAGACTCTTCCAGATCTGCCAGTCAGCCAGACTCTTCCAGATCTGCCAGTCAGCCAGACTCTTCCAGATCTGCCAGTCAGCCAGACTCTTCCAGATCTGCCAGTCAGCCAGACTCTTCCAGATCTGCCAGTCAGCCAGACTCTTGCAGATCTGCCAGTCAGCCAGACTCTTGCAGATCTGCCAGTCAGCCAGACTCTTGCAGATCTGCCAGTCAGCCAGACTCTTCCAGATCTGCCAGTCAGCCAGACTCTTCCAGATCTGCCAGTCAGCCAGACTCTTCCAGATCTGCTAGTCAACCAGACCATTCCAGAACCGCCAGTCAGCCAGGATCTGCCAGAACCGCCAGCCAGCCAGGATCTGCCGGATTCAACTGCCTGGCTGTGCTTCCTCTCAGTGCTGGGCTGCCCCTCAGTCCCGAGCTGCCCCTCAGTCCCGAGCTGCCCCTCAGTCCTGAGCTTCCCCTCAGTCCCGAGCTGCTTCAGTCCCGAGCTGCCCCTCAGTCACGAGCTACTCCTCAGTTCAGTGGGGTTCTGGGTGAGGACTATTAGGCCATGGTCGGCGGCGAGGGTGGATTATCCCAGGACGCGAAGGGGAGGAACTATGACATTTATGGAGTGGGGTCCACGTCCCGAGCCGGAACCGCCACCATGGACAGACGCCCACCCGGACCCTCCCTATGGTTTTGAGGTGCGTCCGGGAGTCCGCACCTTAGGGGGGGGTTCTGTCACGCCTTGGTCTTAGTATTTTGTGTTTTAGATAATTAGTTGGTCAGGCCAGGGTGTGACATGGGTTTATGTTTTTGTGTTGTCGTATTGGGGTTTTTGTAGGCATTGGGATTGTGGTTGATTAGGGGTGTGTTTAGTTTAGGTTTGGCTGCCTGAGGCGGTTCTCAATCAGAGTCAGATGATTCTTGTTGTCTCTGTATTTAGGTATCCTGGGTTTCACTGTGTATTTCGTGGGTGATTGTTCCTGTCTCTGTGTAGTGTTCAACAGATAGGCTGTGATAGGTTTCACGTTCCGTTTGTTGTTTTTTTGTATTTATTAGTTATTTCATGTATCGTTCCGTTTTTTCTTCATTAAAGACATGAGTAACCACCACGCTGCATTTCGGTCAGACTCTCATTCAACAAATGAAGAACGCCGTTACACACAGCCATTAATGTCTAAACCACTGGCAACAAAAGTGAGTACACCCCTAAGTGAAAATGTTCCAATTTCTTCAGTGTTGTCACATGAAAAATATACTCAAATATTTACAAAAATGTGAGGGTTTGTACTCACTTTTGTGATATACTGTGTGTTTTTATACAAAGGTGTTTGTTCTTCACAGGTTGCCCTTGTGGCAACAGGTCACACATCTTGATGTTGTGACGGCACACTGTGATACCCAATAGATACTGGAGTTTATCATAATTAGATTTTGTGGCTCTGTGTAATCTGAGGGAAATATGTGTCTCTAATATGGTCATACGTACATTTGGCAGAAGGTTAGGAAGTGCAGCTCAGCTTCCACCTCATTTTGTGGGCAGTGTGTACACAGCCTGTCTTCTCTCGAGAGCCAGGTCTGCCTTCGGCGACCTTTCTCAATCGCGAGGCCATACTCACTGAGTCGGTACATAGTCAAAGATTTCCTTAATTTTGGGTCAGTCACAGTGGTAAGGTATTCTGGCACTGTGTGCTCTCTGTTTAGGTCCAAATAGATTTCTAGTTTGCTCTGTTTTTTTTGTTATTTATTTCCAATTTGTAATTATCTTTTTGTTATTTCATGATTTGGTTGGATCTAATTGTGTTGCTGTCCTGGGGTTCTGCGGAGTCTGCTTGTGTTTGTGAACAGAGTCCCAGGACTGCTTGTTTGTTATGGATGCCTTGACCTCAATCGCATCGAACACCTTTTGGATGAATTGGAACGCCGACGGTGAGCCAGGCCTAATCGCCCAACATCACTGCCCAACCTCACGGATGTCTTGTGGCTGAATTGAAGCAAGACCAACATGTAGTGGAAAGCCTTCCCAGAAAAGCGGAGGCTGTTGTAGCAGCTAAGGGGCGACCAACTCCATATTAAAGCCTTCACAGAAAAGCGGAGGCTGTTATAGCAGCTAAGGGGGGACCAACTCCATATTAATGCCCATGATTTTGGAATGAGATGTTGGATGTTGTCCACATACTTTTGATCATTTAGAGAAGGTTCTATGGTTTAGTCTTCTCTATGGGAGATGTCAGCATTAATAGGAATTATATCTATCTAGTTGCTGTCAACTGCACAGTGTCACTGAGGTGCTGGGTAAACAAATGTTCAAATTAAGAACACTGATTCTGGATCAGCTCTCAGAGCCATCTTCCACCTTGTTATGGTGGATAGTAGAATACAGTCTGATTCTGGATCAGCTCTCTGTAAACTACTGTGTAGACTAGACTGTGGGTCTGCGTCCCAAATGGCACCATTTTCCCTAATTAGTGCACTACTTTTGACCAGGGCGCCTAGGGCTCTGGCCAAAAGTAGTGCAAAAGTAGGGCACTATATAGGGTATAGGGTGCCATTTGGAACGCCCTCTGAATATTCTGGAGAGCCACCTCACAGCCCAGCAGCAACACTAACAAGGTAATTACCCAGAGGCATCGGGACGATAGACGGGAGGGAAAAATCAATATATCATTTCAGTATTTTAGAAAGGGTTTCCTCTGAATGTCTCAATCCAACAGCTTTGGGGAGAAGATGCCCTTGAGCCCAGAATCACTGTTCTCTCGTCTAATCTCAACCACAACAGTCAGGAATGTCAATATGAAACTGGCCAGTTGAACATGGTACCCAAAACCCAAATGGCACAGCTTTATCCTTGCTTGTAATTACTTGATGTAATTTACATTACTGTAATTAACAGCATATAGATCAATTTTACATCCTGACCTGTCTGGTGTTTCCATGGCAATGACCCCAGGTCGGGATGTAATGAGTTGTGTCAACCTCCGTCGTAGTGCTGTTTTTAACCAATAGGATCTCTGACAGAGACTAGCCTCTACAGTGCTGAGTGGGGCGCTAATATTTCTACTTCTGGACTCTTAAAGAACCTGGCAGTACCTGGCAGATCATTAGAAATGGATGAAATGGAAACCATTTATAGAAGAGAATAACATTTTTTTTAGGACAACGATCCTGTGGGCTTTACAGAAAGCAACAGACAGACAAATTGTTGTCGGGCAATCTTTTATTCCCAAGCTCACTAAAGAATAGTTGTTTTCTTTTTTTTTGTCCACCATCAAACACTGTCCTTAATTTTCACCTCTACAGTAGGAACATCTAAATTAAAATCCTAATTTGACACTTCACCAGACCCAGACCATATCCAGAACTAGAGCAAAACAAACTGATACAACACCTCAGACAAAATACACTTCAAGGGATGAAATCGATTTGAATCCACAACACTGCTACTGTCTCACTCGATTGTTGCCTAATTGAACAGCTCAAACACCGAGGCAATTTGCCATGTATGCGATTGTGAAGGCTTGCCGGGCGGCAAAGTGAAACCAATACAGTTTTTTTTTTTTTGCTTTGCAAATTATTAATTAAACTCATCTTCCTGTGTTTATTCTCTCTCAGACGGCGAGTCGTAATTGAGTTTGATAGAGGACTGACAGCATCTGACAGTTCGTTAAGCCTCGTCATCAGAGATTCATTGAATGACACAATATTTATGTCTCGGTGTTGACCAGTTATCCTACCATCTATCACGGAGATGATCACCGCTGATTGAAAACCACTGGTCTGTGTAATCCTCATTATTTGAAGTGTATAGCTTCTCGTGGCGTTGTGCGGTAATGATGACGGTAAATTGGAAGAGTTAAATGCATAACGAGGAGGATGCTGTCAAGGAATTAATGTGGTGGAATGTTGGGGAAGACAGGAAAGTGCGGGAAAAGACATATACAACAACAAATAGAATGTAATAAACTATAAATCTACAGTATTTTATTTCCAGTATTAAAATATTTCATCAACTTCTTAATTTTTTTCAACTGTTAAAGGTGAACTGCACTCATCAATTCCACGCAGCGGCCATTATACTGAAGCCCAAATTCTTGTTCTAAAGCCATTCCAGTGTTGCTTTGTCTGTATGCTTGGGGTCATTGTCCTGTAGGAATGTAAATCTTCACCCCAGTCTAAGGTGGTTTGCACTCTGATGCAGGTTCTCATTTAGGATTTGCCTGTATTTTGCTTCATTCATTGGCCCCTCTATCCTTACCAGTCTCCCAATCCTGCCGCTGAAAAGCATCCTCCCATATTATGATGCTGCCACCACCATGCTTCACGGTAGGGATTGTTGTAGATGGGTAATGAGCTGTGCCTGTTTTTTTCCAGACAAAAAAACTATGCGTTCAGGCCAAATATTATCATTTTTGTCTCCTCAGACCACAAAATATTTTGCCTTATGATCGCAGTCTTTCACGTGCCTTTTTTCTTAGGAATGGCTTCCATCTGGCCACTCTGCCATAAAGCCCAGCTTGGTGAAGTGCTGTTGTCCATCTGGCCACTCTGCCATAAAACCCAGCTTGGTGAAGTGCTGTTGTCCATCTGGCCACTCTGCCATAAAACCCAGCTTGGTGAAGTGCTGTTGTCCATCTGGCCACTCTGCCATAAAACCCAGCTTGGTGAAGTGCTGTTGTCCATCTGGCCACTCTGCCATAAAACCCAGCTTGGTGAAGTGCTGTTGTCCATCTGGCCACTGCCATAAAACCCAGCTTGGTGAAGTGCTGTTGTCCATCTGGCCACTCTGCCATAAAACCCAGCTTGGTGAAGTGCTGTTGTCCATCTGGCCACTCTACCATAAACCCAGCTTGGTGAAGTGCTGTTGTCCATCTGGCCACTGCCATAAAACCCAGCTTGGTGAAGTGCTGTTGTCCATCTGGCCACTCTGCCATAAAACCCAGCTTGGTGAAGTGCTGTTGTCCATCTGGCCACTCTGCCATAAAGCCCAGCTTGGTGAAGCACTGTAGAGACTGTTGTCCTTCTGGCAGGTTCTCCCATCTCAGACAAGGAACTCTGTAGTTTTGTCAGACTGGTCATTGGGTTCTTGGTCACCTCCCTGACCAAGGTCCTTCTTGCCCAGTTTGGTCAGACATCCAGCTCTAGGCAGAGTCTGGGTAGTTACATATTTTTTCCATTTCCCAAGGATTGAGACCACTGTGCTCTTGGAAACTTTCAACACTGTAGAAGTTGTTTTATACCCTTCCCCAGATATATACGGCTCATCATAATTATATCTCAGAGATCTATGGACAGTTCCTTGAACTTCACAGTATAGTTCCTGCTCTGACGTGCGCTGTCAACTGTGTGACCTTATATAGACAGGAGTGTTTCTTTCCAAACAATTGAATTAGCCACAGGTGTACTCCAGTGAAGTTGTAGTGACATTGCAAGGATGATCAAAGGAAATTGGATGCACCTGAGTTCAGTTTGAAGTGTCATAGCAAAGGGGTGTGAATACTTATGTAAATGAAACACGTTTTTCACTTTGTATCGTGTGTAGATGGGCGAGGAAAACCATTGATTGAATCCATTTTGAATTCAGGCTGTAGTACAACAAAACGTGGAATAAATCAAGGGGTATGAATACTTTCTGAAGGCACAGCAGATGGCTAATATTTCTCTGCCAAATCACAGTCGTGCCAAGATAGCAAGAAGTACCAGTATCTAGAATGTGTTTCATGTAGCCACTCGTTCTACAACACCTTGATAGGAAATTAGCTTGCAACTTCTTTCCCTGTCATGTTACTGTGGAAACGGTATCAACAACTGCCAGTTGAATGCGGTCTTCAGTCAGCTCAGCTGTCAACACAATAATATATAACTGGCAAGTATTGTTTCGTCTCCTCTCTCCTTATGTCCACTGTTAGATCTCCCTACAGGTGTAGGCTAAATGTGGAAATTGGGCCAACATGGTCAGTTTGGGTGGAGATGCATTTATCAGTAAAATAAAAAAATCAATCGATGGGTGTGTTTGTGTTACAAAAACAAATCCTGTTCTGCTGTATATAGGCTATCATATTGATTTGCTTATATAGACACTTTATCTAGCAAATGAAAAAAGGTATGTGTGGCGTACATCCACAAAAAGGAACATAAAAATATTTGGTTCAACTTCAGCTGTCCCAGAACTAGCATGGCCTTCAGCTGTCCCAGAACTAGCATGGCCTTCAGCTGTCCCAGAACTAGCATGGCCTTCAGCTGTCCCAGAACTAGCATGGCCTTCAGCTGTCCCAGAACTAGCATGGCCTTCAGCTGTCCCAGAACTAGCATGGCCTTCAGCTGTCCCAGAACTAGCATGGCCTTCAGCTGTTCCAGAACTAGCATGGCCTTCAGCTGTCCCAGAACTAGCATGGCCTTCAGCTGTCCCAGAACTAGCATGGCCTTCAGCTGTCCCAGAACTGGCATGGCCTTCTAATCTTCTAGTCTATTCTAAGGATTTGGCAGTATAACCACGCATTGACATGCACAGCTGCCTGGGTGAGGTTCTGTCTTCAAGTCTCCAGTAGGTGATGAAGTCCTTTCAATCTATGTAGTGCTTTACAGGTTATGGACAGGTGCTGTCAGGTAGAAGTCAGGTAGCATGTAGCAGTCAGGTAGCAGGTAGAAGTCAGGTAGCAGTCAGGTAGCAGTCAGGTAGCAGTCAGGTAGAAGTCAGATAGCAGTCAGGTAGCAGTCAGGTAGCAGTCAGGTAGCATGTAGCAGTCAGGTAGAAGTCAGGTAGCAGTCAGGTAGAAGTCAGGTAGCAGTCAGGTGGCAGTCAGGTAGCAGTCAGGTAGCAGTCAGGTAGCAGTCAGGTAGCATGTAGCAGTCAGGTAGAAGTCAGGTGGCAGTCAGGTAGCAGTCAGGTAGCATGTAGCAGTCAGGTGGCAGTCAGGTAGCAGTCAGGTAGCAGTCAGGTAGCAGTCAGGTGGCAGTCAGGTGGCAGTCAGGTAGCAGTCAGGTAGCAGTCAGGTAGCAGTCAGGTGGCAGTCAGGTAGCAGTCAGGTAGCAGTCAGGTAGCATGTAGCAGTCAGGTAGAAGTCAGGTAGCAGTCAGGTAGCAGTCAGGTAGCATGTAGCAGTCAGGTAGAAGTCAGGTAGCAGTCAGGTAGCATGTAGCAGTCAGGTAGCAGTCAGGTAGCAGTCAGGTAGCATGTAGCAGTCAGGTAGCATGTAGCAGTCAGGTAGCAGTCAGGTGGCAGTCAGGTAGCAGTCAGGTAGCAGTCAGGTAGCAGTCAGGTAGCAGGTAGCAGTCAGGTGGCAGTCAGGTAGCAGTCAGGTAGCAGTCAGGTAGCAGTCAGGTAGCATGTAGCAGTCAGGTAGCAGTCAGGTAGCAGGTAGCAGTCAGGTGGCAGTCAGGTAGCAGTCAGGTAGCAGTCAGGTAGCAGTCAGGTAGCAGTCAGGTAGCAGTCAGGTGGCAGTCAGGTAGCAGTCAGGTAGCATGTAGCAGTCAGGTAGAAGTCAGGTAGCAGTCAGGTAGCAGTCAGGTAGCATGTAGCAGTCAGGTAGAAGTCAGGTAGCAGTCAGGTAGCAGTCAGGTAGCATGTAGAAATCAGGTAGAAGTCAGGTGGCAGTCAGGTAGAAGTCAGGTAGCAGTCAGGTAGCATGTAGCAGTCAGGTAGCAGTCAGGTGGCAGTCAGGTAGCAGTCAGGTGGCAGTCAGGTAGCAGTCAGGTAGCAGTCAGGTAGCAGTCAGGTAGCAGTCAGGTGGCAGTCAGGTAGCAGTCAGGTGGCAGTCAGGTAGCAGTCAGGTAGCAGTCAGGTAGCAGTCAGGTAGCAGTCAGGTAGCATGTAGCAGTCAGGTAGCAGTCAGGTGGCAGTCAGGTAGCATGTAGCAGTCAGGTGGCAGTCAGGTGGCAGTCAGGTAGCATGTAGCAGTCAGGTAGCAGTCAGGTAGCAGTCAGGTAGCATGTAGCAGTCAGGTGGCAGTCAGGTAGCAGTCAGGTAGCATGTAGCAGTCAGGTGGCAGTCAGGTAGCAGTCAGGTAGCAGTCAGGTAGCAGTCAGGTGGCAGTCAGGTGGCAGTCAGGTAGCAGTCAGGTAGCAGTCAGGTAGCAGTCAGGTGGCAGTCAGGTAGCAGTCAGGTAGCAGTCAGGTAGCATGTAGCAGTCAGGTAGAAGTCAGGTAGCAGTCAGGTAGCAGTCAGGTAGCATGTAGCAGTCAGGTAGAAGTCAGGTAGCAGTCAGGTAGCATGTAGCAGTCAGGTAGCAGTCAGGTAGCAGTCAGGTAGCATGTAGCAGTCAGGTAGCATGTAGCAGTCAGGTAGCAGTCAGGTGGCAGTCAGGTAGCAGTCAGGTAGCAGTCAGGTAGCAGTCAGGTAGCAGGTAGCAGTCAGGTGGCAGTCAGGTAGCAGTCAGGTAGCAGTCAGGTAGCAGTCAGGTAGCATGTAGCAGTCAGGTAGCAGTCAGGTAGCAGGTAGCAGTCAGGTGGCAGTCAGGTAGCAGTCAGGTAGCAGTCAGGTAGCAGTCAGGTAGCAGTCAGGTAGCAGTCAGGTGGCAGTCAGGTAGCAGTCAGGTAGCATGTAGCAGTCAGGTAGAAGTCAGGTAGCAGTCAGGTAGCAGTCAGGTAGCATGTAGCAGTCAGGTAGAAGTCAGGTAGCAGTCAGGTAGCAGTCAGGTAGCATGTAGAAATCAGGTAGAAGTCAGGTGGCAGTCAGGTAGAAGTCAGGTAGCAGTCAGGTAGCATGTAGCAGTCAGGTAGCAGTCAGGTGGCAGTCAGGTAGCAGTCAGGTGGCAGTCAGGTAGCAGTCAGGTAGCAGTCAGGTAGCAGTCAGGTAGCAGTCAGGTGGCAGTCAGGTAGCAGTCAGGTGGCAGTCAGGTAGCAGTCAGGTAGCAGTCAGGTAGCAGTCAGGTAGCAGTCAGGTAGCATGTAGCAGTCAGGTAGCAGTCAGGTGGCAGTCAGGTAGCAGTCAGGTGGCAGTCAGGTAGCATGTAGCAGTCAGGTAGCAGTCAGGTAGCAGTCAGGTAGCAGTCAGGTAGCAGTCAGGTGGCAGTCAGGTAGCAGTCAGGTAGCAGTCAGGTGGCAGTCAGGTAGCAGTCAGGTAGCATGTAGCAGTCAGGTAGCAGTCAGGTAGCAGTCAGGTAGCATGTAGCAGTCAGGTAGCAGTCAGGTGGCAGTCAGGTAGCAGTCAGGTGGCAGTCAGGTAGCATGTAGCAGTTAGATAGCAGTCAGGTAGCAGTCAGGTAGCAGTCAGGTGGCAGTCAGGTAGCAGTCAGGTGGCAGTCAGGTAGCAGTCATGTAGCAGTCAGGTAGCAGTCAGGTAGCAGTCAGGTAGCAGTCAGGTGGCAGTCAGGTGGCAGTCAGGTGGCAGTCAGGTAGCAGTCAGGTAGCATGTAGCAGTCAGGTAGAAGTCAGGTAGAAGTCAGGTAGCAGTCAGGTAGCATGTAGCAGTCAGGTAGAAGTCAGGTAGCAGTCAGGTAGCAGTCAGGTGGCAGTCAGGTAGCATGTAGCAATCAGGTAGAAGTCAGGTGGCAGTCAGGTAGAAGTCAGGTAGCAGTCAGGTAGCATGTAGCAGTCAGGTAGAAGTCAGGTAGCAGTCAGGTAGAAGTCAGGTAGCAGTCAGGTGGCAGTCAGGTAGCAGTCAGGTAGCAGTCAGGTAGCAGTCAGGTAGCATGTAGCAGTCAGGTAGAAGTCAGGTGGCAGTCAGGTAGCAGTCAGGTAGCATGTAGCAGTCAGGTGGCAGTCAGGTAGCAGTCAGGTAGCAGTCAGGTAGCAGTCAGGTGGCAGTCAGGTGGCAGTCAGGTAGCAGTCAGGTAGCAGTCAGGTAGCAGTCAGGTGGCAGTCAGGTAGCAGTCAGGTAGCAGTCAGGTAGCATGTAGCAGTCAGGTAGAAGTCAGGTAGCAGTCAGGTAGCAGTCAGGTAGCATGTAGCAGTCAGGTAGAAGTCAGGTAGCAGTCAGGTAGCATGTAGCAGTCAGGTAGCAGTCAGGTAGCAGTCAGGTAGCATGTAGCAGTCAGGTAGCATGTAGCAGTCAGGTAGCAGTCAGGTGGCAGTCAGGTAGCAGTCAGGTAGCAGTCAGGTAGCAGTCAGGTAGCAGGTAGCAGTCAGGTGGCAGTCAGGTAGCAGTCAGGTAGCAGTCAGGTAGCAGTCAGGTAGCATGTAGCAGTCAGGTAGCAGTCAGGTAGCAGGTAGCAGTCAGGTGGCAGTCAGGTAGCAGTCAGGTAGCAGTCAGGTAGCAGTCAGGTAGCAGTCAGGTGGCAGTCAGGTAGCAGTCAGGTAGCATGTAGCAGTCAGGTAGAAGTCAGGTAGCAGTCAGGTAGCAGTCAGGTAGCATGTAGCAGTCAGGTAGAAGTCAGGTAGCAGTCAGGTAGCAGTCAGGTAGCATGTAGAAATCAGGTAGAAGTCAGGTGGCAGTCAGGTAGAAGTCAGGTAGCAGTCAGGTAGCATGTAGCAGTCAGGTAGCAGTCAGGTGGCAGTCAGGTGGCAGTCAGGTAGCAGTCAGGTGGCAGTCAGGTAGCAGTCAGGTAGCAGTCAGGTAGCAGTCAGGTAGCAGTCAGGTGGCAGTCAGGTAGCAGTCAGGTGGCAGTCAGGTAGCAGTCAGGTAGCAGTCAGGTAGCAGTCAGGTAGCAGTCAGGTAGCATGTAGCAGTCAGGTAGCAGTCAGGTGGCAGTCAGGTAGCAGTCAGGTGGCAGTCAGGTAGCATGTAGCAGTCAGGTAGCAGTCAGGTAGCAGTCAGGTAGCAGTCAGGTGGCAGTCAGGTAGCAGTCAGGTAGCAGTCAGGTGGCAGTCAGGTAGCAGTCAGGTAGCATGTAGCAGTCAGGTAGCAGTCAGGTAGCATGTAGCAGTCAGGTAGCAGTCAGGTGGCAGTCAGGTAGCAGTCAGGTGGCAGTCAGGTAGCATGTAGCAGTCAGATAGCAGTCAGGTAGCAGTCAGGTGGCAGTCAGGTGGCAGTCAGGTAGCAGTCAGGTGGCAGTCAGGTAGCAGTCATGTAGCAGTCAGGTAGCAGTCAGGTAGCAGTCAGGTAGCAGTCAGGTGGCAGTCAGGTGGCAGTCAGGTGGCAGTCAGGTAGCAGTCAGGTAGCATGTAGCAGTCAGGTAGAAGTCAGGTAGCAGTCAGGTAGCAGTCAGGTAGCATGTAGCAGTCAGGTAGAAGTCAGGTAGCAGTCAGGTAGCAGTCAGGTGGCAGTCAGGTAGCATGTAGCAATCAGGTAGAAGTCAGGTGGCAGTCAGGTAGACGTCAGGTAGCAGTCAGGTAGCATGTAGCAGTCAGGTAGCAGTCAGGTGGCAGTCAGGTAGCAGTCAGGTGGCAGTCAGGTAGCAGTCAGGTAGCAGTCAGGTAGCAGTCAGGTGGCAGTCAGGTGGCAGTCAGGTAGCAGTCAGGTGGCAGTCAGGTAGCAGTCAGGTAGCAGTCAGGTAGCAGTCAGGTAGCAGTCAGGTAGCATGTAGCAGTCAGGTAGCAGTCAGGTGGCAGTCAGGTAGCAGTCAGGTGGCAGTCAGGTAGCATGTAGCAGTCAGGTAGCAGTCAGGTAGCAGTCAGGTAGCAGTCAGGTAGCAGTCAGGTAGCAGTCAGGTGGCAGTCAGGTAGCATGTAGCAGTCAGGTAGCAGTCAGGTAGCAGTCAGGTAGCAGTCAGGTAGCATGTAGCAGTCAGGTAGCAGTCAGGTGGCAGTCAGGTAGCAGTCAGGTGGCAGTCAGGTAGCATGTAGCAGTCAGGTGGCAGTCAGGTGGCAGTCAGGTAGCAGTCAGGTGGCAGTCAGGTAGCAGTCATGTAGCAGTCAGGTAGCAGTCAGGTAGCAGTCAGGTAGCAGTCAGGTAGCAGTCAGGTAGCAGTCAGGTGGCAGTCAGGTGGCAGTCAGGTGGCAGTCAGGTAGCAGTCAGGTAGCAGTCAGGTAGCATGTAGCAGTCAGGTAGCAGTCAGGTGGCAGTCAGGTAGCAGTCAGGTAGCATGTAGCAGTCAGGTAGCAGTCAGGTAGCAGTCAGGTAGCAGTCAGGTAGCATGTAGCAGTCAGGTAGCAGTCAGGTAGCAGTCAGGTAGCAGTCAGGTAGCAGTCAGGTGGCAGTCAGGTGGCAGTCAGGTAGCAGTCAGGTAGCAGTCAGGTAGCAGTCAGGTAGCATGTAGCAGTCAGGTGGCAGTCAGGTAGCAGTCAGGTAGCAGTCAGGTAGCATGTAGCAGTCAGGTGGCAGTCAGGTGGCAGTCAGGTAGCAGTCAGGTAGCATGTAGCAGTCAGGTAGCATGTAGCAGTCAGGTAGCATGTAGCAGTCAGGTAGCAGTCAGGTAGCAGTCAGGTAGCATGTAGCAGTCAGGTAGCAGTCAGGTGGCAGTCAGGTAGCAGTCAGGTGGCAGTCAGGTAGCAGTCAGGTAGCAGTCAGGTGGCAGTCAGGTAGCAGTCAGGTAGCAGTCAGGTAGCAGTCAGGTAGCAGTCAGGTGGCAGTCAGGTAGAAGTCAGGTGGCAGTCAGGTAGCATGTAGCAGTCAGGTAGCAGTCAGGTAGCAGTCAGGTAGCAGTCAGGTAGCATGTAGCAGTCAGGTAGCAGTCAGGTGGCAGTCAGGTAGCAGTCAGGTGGCAGTCAGGTGGCAGTCAGGTAGCAGTCAGGTAGCAGTCAGGTAGCATGTAGCAGTCAGGTAGCAGTCAGGTGGCAGTCAGGTAGAATGTAGCAGTCAGGTAGCATGTAGCAGTCAGGTAGCAGTCAGGTAGCATGTAGCAGTCAGGTAGCAGTCAGGTAGCAGTCAGGTAGCAGTCAGGTAGCATGTAGCAGTCAGGTAGCAGTCAGGTGGCAGTCAGGTAGCAGTCAGGTGGCAGTCAGGTAGCAGTCAGGTGGCAGTCAGGTAGCAGTCAGGTGGCAGTCAGGTAGCATGTAGCAGTCAGGTAGCAGTCAGGTAGCAGTCAGGTAGCAGTCAGGTAGAAGTCAGGTAGCATGTAGCAGTCAGGTAGCAGTCAGGTGGCAGTCAGGTAGCAGTCAGGTGGCAGTCAGGTAGCAGTCAGGTGGCAGTCAGGTAGCAGTCAGGTGGCAGTCAGGTGGCAGTCAGGTAGCATGTAGCAGTCAGGTAGCAGTCAGGTAGCAGTCAGGTAGCAGTCAGGTAGCAGTCAGGTAGCATGTAGCAGTCAGGTAGCAGTCAGGTGGCAGTCAGGTAGCAGTCAGGTGGCAGTCAGGTAGCAGTCAGGTAGCAGTCAGGTGGCAGTCAGGTAGCATGTAGCAGTCAGGTAGCATGTAGCAGTCAGGTAGCAGTCAGGTAGCAGTCAGGTGGCAGTCAGGTAGCAGTCAGGTGGCAGTCAGGTAGCATGTTGCAGTCAGGTAGCAGTCAGGTAGCAGTCAGGTAGCAGTCAGGTAGCATGTAGCAGTCAGGTAGCAGTCAGGTGGCAGTCAGGTAGCAGTCAGGTGGCAGTCAGGTAGCAGTCAGGTAGCAGTCAGGTAGCATGTAGCAGTCAGGTAGCAGTCAGGTAGCAGTCAGGTGGCAGTCAGGTAGCATGTAGCAGTCAGGTAGCATGTAGCAGTCAGGTAGCAGTCAGGTAGCAGTCAGGTAGCAGTCAGGTGGCAGTCGGGTAGCATGTAGCAGTCAGGTAGCAGTCAGGTAGCAGTCAGGTGGCAGTCAGGTGGCAGTCAGGTAGCAGTCAGGTGGCAGTCAGGTAGCAGTCATGTAGCAGTCAGGTAGCAGTCAGGTAGCAGTCAGGTGGCAGTCAGGTAGCATGTAGCAGTCAGGTAGCATGTAGCAGTCAGGTAGCAGTCAGGTGGCAGTCAGGTAGCAGAAGTCAACAAATGAGAGAGCCTGGGGGATAAGAGTGGAGGTAGACACTGCAGGGCCTGGATTGACCTCTACATCACCAGAGGAGGAGTAGAATAAGGGTACGGCTAAAGGCTAACAGAACTGGACGCCTAGTACGTTCAGAACAGAGAGTAAAAGGAGCAGATTTCTGGGCACGGTAGAATATACTCAAGGCATAATGTACAGACAAAGGTATGGTATAATGTGAATACAGTGGGGGTAAACCTGTGCATATAGTGATAATGAAAGAGATATTGTCTCTAGAAATAGCATTTAAACCAGGTGATAGGTACCTATCAGCATGTTGTCTGCTGGTACATGCTAGTCATCATCCCTTCACATGGTGTTCCGTATAAGACAGTTCCCTGACATGTTTGAATAATACACAGGATCCTCCCTACTACCCCCACCATTCAATATAATAATTAAAAGACAATGAAAAGTAATCGTGTTTTGTATCGTTCTAATGCTGAGTGCAAGGTCTCTCTACCAGTTCAGACATCTGTATCAACCTGTCTGTTAGTCAGGGGATTCCATGAATTTGAAAGGAAACACTCTGAAGTTTGAGGAAATGTGAAAGGAATGTAGGAGAATATAACACAATAGATCTGGTGATAGATAATACAAAGAAAAAAAAACCTTTCTTTTATACCATCATCTTTGAAATGCAAGAGAAAGGCCATAATGTATTATTCCAGCCCAGGAATAATATATTTTGGCAGCAGTGTCTGTGCAATATTTTAGACTGATCCAATGAACCATTGCCTTTCTGTTAAAAATGTTGTATCAAGACATCCCAAATGTGCCTAATTTGTTTATTTAGAACTTTTCTTGTTCAAAATTGTGCACTCTCCTCAAACAATAGCATGCTATTAGTGCACTGTAATAGTGACTGTAAATTGGACAGTGCAGTTAGATGAACAAGAATTTAAAGTTTTCTGCCAATATCAGATATGTCTATGTCCTGGGAAATGTTCTTGTTACTTACAACCTCATGCTAATCACATTAGCCTACGTTAGCTCAACCATCTCGTGGAAGGGGTTAAACCTGTCCACCGATCCCGAAGAAGATTTAACTCTACGTTCACTCACCACATTATCTTATGCTCTCTCTTTCTACTGAGGTTGTGCATCTCTTCACAGCACTGTTTGGTTGAATCCCGTGTGATATTCTGGGTACTGTTTGGTTGAATCCCGTGTGATATTCTGGGTACTGTTTGGTTGAATCCCGTGTGATATTCTGGGTACTGTTTGGTTGAATCCCGTGTGATATTCTGGGTACTGTTTGGTTGAATCCCGTGTGATATTCTGGGTACTGTTTGGTTGAATCCCATGTGATATTCTGGGCACTGTTTGGTTGAATCCCGTGTGATATTCTGGGTACTGTTTGGTTGAATCCCGTGTGATATTCTGGGCACTGTTTGGTTGAATCCCGTGTGATATTCAGGGTACTGTTTGGTTGAATCCCGTGTGATATTCTGGGTACTGTTTGGTTGAATCCCGTGTGATATTCTGGGTACTGTTTGGTTGAATCCCGTGTGATATTCTGGGCACTGTTTGGTTGAATCCCGTGTGATATTCAGGGTACTGTTTGGTTGAATCCCGTGTGATATTCTGGGTACTGTTTGGTTGAATCCCGTGTGATATTCTGGGTACTGTTTGGTTGAATCCCGTGTGATATTCTGGGTACTGTTTGGTTGAATCCCGTGTGATATTCTGGGTACTGTTTGGTTGAATCCCGTGTGATATTCTGGGTACTGTTTGGTTGAATCCCGTGTGATATTCTGGGTACTGTTTGGTTGAATCCCGTGTGATATTCTGGGTACAGTTTGATGTTGAATCCCATGTGATATTCTGGGCACTGTTTGGTTGAATCGCGTGTGATATTCTAGGTACTGTTTGGTTGAATCCCGTGTGATATTCTGGGTACTGTTTGGTTGAATCCCATGTAATATTCTGGGCACTGTTTGGTTGAATCCTGTGTGATATTCTGGGTACAGTGTGATGTTGAATCCCGTGTGATATTCTGGGTACTGTTTGGTTGAATCCCGTGTGATATTCTGGGTACTGTTTGATGTTGAATCCCATGTGATATTCTGGGTACTGTTTGGTTGAATCCCGTGTGATATTCTGGGCACTGTTTGGTTGAATCCCGTGTGATATTCTGGGCACTGTTTGGTTGAATCCCGTGTGATATTCTGGGTACTGTTTGGTTGAATCCCGTGTGATATTCTGGGTACTGTTTGGTTGAATCCCGTGTGATATTCAGGGTACTGTTTGGTTGAATCCCGTGTGATATTCTGGGTACTGTTTGGTTGAATCCCGTGTGATATTCTGGGTACTGTTTGGTTGAATCCCGTGTGATATTCTGGGTACTGTTTGGTTGAATCCCGTGTGATATTCTGGGTACTGTTTGGTTGAATCCCGTGTGATATTCTGGGTACAGTTTGATGTTGAATCCCGTGTGATATTCTGGGTACTGTTTGATGTTGAATCCCATGTGATATTCTGGGTACTGTTTGGTTGAATCCCGTGTGATATTCTGGGCACTGTTTGGTTGAATCCCGTGTGATATTCTGGGCACTGTTTGGTTGAATCCCGTGTGATATTCTGGGTACTGTTTGGTTGAATCCCGTGTGATATTCTGGGTACTGTTTGGTTGAATCCCGTGTGATATTCTGGGTACTGTTTGGTTGAATCCCGTGTGATATTCTGGGTACTGTTTGGTTGAATCCCGTGTGATATTCTGGGTACTGTTTGGTTGAATCCCGTGTGATATTCTGGGTACAGTTTGATGTTGAATCCCATGTGATATTCTGGGCACTGTTTGGTTGAATCGCGTGTGATATTCTAGGTACTGTTTGGTTGAATCCCGTGTGATATTCTGGGTACTGTTTGGTTGAATCCCATGTAATATTCTGGGCACTGTTTGGTTGAATCCTGTGTGATATTCTGGGTACAGTGTGATGTTGAATCCCGTGTGATATTCTGGGTACTGTTTGGTTGAATCCCGTGTGATATTCTGGGTGCAGTTTGATGTTGAATCCCGTGTGATATTCTGGGTGCAGTTTGATGTTGAATCCCGTGTAATATTCTGGGTGCAGTTTGATGTTGAATCTTGTGTGATATTCTGGGTACAGTGTGATGTTGATTCCCGTGTGATATTCTGGGTACTGTTTGGTTGAATCCCGTGTGATATTCTGGGTGCAGTTTGATGTTGAATCCCGTGTGATATTCTGGGTGCAGTTTGATGTTGAATCCCGTGTAATATTCTGGGTGCAGTTTGATGTTGAATCTTGTGTGATATTCTGGGTACAGTTTGATGTTGATTCCCGTGTGATATTCTGGGTACAGTTTGATGTTGAATCCCGTGTGATATTCTGGGTGAGTTTGATGTTGAATCCCGTGTGATATTCTGGGTACAGTTTGATGTTGAATCCCGTGTGGTATTCTGGGTACATGTTGTACTATCTGACAGGATACCTACGGGTGTGGAAACATATATTAAACACACACACACACTGCAGCAGCTAACAAATGCCATCTATCTGAAACTGTTTACCAGAATTATTTGATGGGATATGTTGAACAAAGCCATTTTGAGAACCCGGGTACTCTATAATGTTATTTGCACCATGGGGTTTTAATCTATTTCATGTGATTTACACCGTGTTTTAATCTATATAACTGACTTGTTCAGATATATTCTCAAACTCTTCTTATTTATAAACCTCTCAGAGGTTTAATCTCATCAACACAACCCAAGTCCCCGACTTTTAGATCGCTAGTTTTGGTATACAAGATAATACCCTCCTAATATAGTCTTCCTTCCACCACGCAGAGGTTATTTTAGTCCCCTACTAAGGCAGTGATATCCTTAAAGGCTGCCAAAATTATCCTGCAAAAATTGCTGACTGGGAAATATGGAAGGTTCCAGGCAGTTATAGTAAGCAATCTGCGCTCACCGTGTAGCAATGTGACTGCTGTGCTGGCGGTAGCTACAGAACCAGACAGGGGTGACCCCTGTCTGGATGGAGAGGTGGAACGACCTCAAAGTCATCCACCACGAAGAGATCCTAGAGGAAAGGGAAGCTGAAACACAGCTACTCTACATTAGGCGCCACAGGATGAGATTTTATGCCAAAACAAAGGATCCACCTTTATGTTAGTCGTTTATATTGACTCTGTTTGTTTAAGATGGTTAATAAATACCATTACATTGTGATGCTATAGAGTTACAGTATATTTTATAATAATGTTCTACATAAATCCAACAGATTATTAAAATCGACTTATTTCGTTTATGCTTCAGGGACAGAGAGTTGTTTAAGATATTATCCGCCTTGTAAAACACTCGGCGGAATCATTTGAAATTATTTATGAGGCTCTGAATTCAAGTTTTTTTTTATCACAGAGTGGAGCTAATAATTGAAGAGTTTCTAATCCCATGCAGGTATACTGAGTTAGGAATTCAAGCAGGAACCCAGGGCCGGTCTGACCACCCATTAGGCAGGATTAGGCGTCCCTCTCGGACGGCAGATTAGCAAGGGTGACATTTTCCACGCTGAACTGACCAAAACCTACCTCCAACAACACATAACATCTTACGTAATTCTGAACCCAAAAAAAAATATTAAAACTTCTCTCATCCACTGACGTATTTGGTGAGCACAGATTTTGCCCCATGATTAGCAAGTGTCCTGTTGGAGACAAGCAGCGCTGCGGCTCTGCACCAACGCTCAAGTCATCTAATATAAATCATGTAGCCTAATAGCAGAAAGAATAGTAGCCAATGTAGGTTTTCTGTAGCCTAAAGACCGGTGGCCATATTTATGACAATGTTATGAGATGGCTATCTCTGATCAAATAGCCTAAAGACCGGTGGCCATATTTATGACAATGTTATGAGATGGCTATCTCCGATCAAATAGCCTAAAGACCGGTGGCCATATTTATGACAATGTTATGAGATGGCTATCTCCGATCAAATAGCCTAAAGACCGGTGGCCATATTTATGACAATGTCATGAGACGGCTATCTCCGATCAAATAGCCTAATTGGCGAACTATCAAATAAAAACTGTGTTTTGATTTGAGTTTGACTTGAGCACGTTAACAAACAACATATCCCGAGAAAGAGGACAGGTCAAAATAAAATGGACAACATGGAATTAAATTAGGCTACTCACGACTGTGGTCCGGGATATACTCTCCGTGGGCTAAATTATCATGAATCCATGATAAAAAAAATAGGAATACTTTTCTATTGGTCAAATATTGATGATCTGATCACATCGAATAAGAAAACACTTCTGTATTCAAATAACCCCTGATAATGTCACATCTGCTCCTGTCACACCCCCTAGTGTATATCCGGTGTCTCATTGGTCTGCAGCCATTCCCCCAGTTCCCTCTCCCTCTCTCTCTCTGTGTTTGTGATTGTGAGAGACAGATGTGCTGGAGTCAGGGCAGGTTCCCACCAGCTGCAACTCGTTCCATAATCAAGACCTCTACAAATACTCGGTCCTGCCACTTCCACTCTGCCAGATTGTAATCTCTGCTCAGGCAGTATTATGCTTCTAGCTTTTATGATTATTCAAGATCCTGTTACCCTGCTGTGCCTGTTTCCCTGCCTGACGCTGTTCATCCTCTCACTGCAGTTTTGTCGCTCTGACTCTGGTACCCGTCTCCTGTTCCACATCTCATCACCCTGCTACCCTGTTGTGGATTCAGCTCACCATCACTACCTTGGGTTTCCCTCCAGACCTGTTTACCCTGTCTACCCTGTCTCAACCCAGCTCACCATCACTCCCTTGGGTTTCCCTCCAGACCTGTTTACCCTGTCTACCCTGTTTACCCTGTCTACCCTGTTTACCCTGTCTACCCTGTCTCAACCCAGCTCACCATCACTCCCTTGGGTTTCCCTCCAGACCTGTCTACCCTGTTTACCCTGTCTATCCTGTCTACCCTGTTTACCCTGTCTCAACCCAGCTCTCCATCACTCCCTTGGGTTTCCCTCCAGACCTGTCTACCCTGTTTACCCTGTTTACCCTGTTTACCCTGTCTACCCTGTTTACCCTGTCTATCCTGTCTATCCTGTCTACCCTGTCTACCCTGTCTACCCTGTCTACCCTGTTTACCCTGTCTACCCTGTCTACCCTGTCTCAACCCAGCTCACTCCAAACTCAGCCCCCACATCTGGTTTCCTACAAACCACCCAAGCTTAGTCTGACCTGCACTCCTCTCTCCCTGTATTGCAATAAATATCTTGGTTCATTCCATCCCTCCTTCCTGGTCTGAGTCTGCTCTTGGGTTCCCTGTGCTGCTCCTCCTAACAGATAAACTAACTGCTATGTAAATAACCACTGATAAACTAGCTGCTATGTCAACACATTGGCTGAAATTGACCCCTGATAAACGTGGGTAGCTGATATGCAGATCTTAATTAAGTAGCCAAAATGATTAGTCTTAAACTGGGGTCAAGATTCAGGCCTAGGCTATTAAGCCAATCCAAAGGCCTGTTTTACAAACGGTACCACACGGACAGGCGATCTGTAAGCTGCGCTATTCTAGTTTTGCGGAGATAAGAGGAGGTCAGCAATGTTTTTGTCTCGCCTAGGGACGCAGAACGGCCAGGACCCGGCCCGGCAGGAACCCATACACAGTAAGTTAACTCACCAAAGTGAATTTAACAAAAGCCACCTAGATTGTGTCATCCCTTATTTAGTCCCTCTACAGTATCTTACTTTATTTATTGGTGGTGTTGAATGAGAGAAGAATTGTTCTCTACAGACGTCTTGAGTTCCAATGACTAGTGGTTACTATCTCATTTCCAGTACAACTGGTTTTTTAGCATGAAGTTTACCGGTTTTCAAAAGGTCCCACCTGAATATCTTTCGCTATCGGATTTAAATCCTCTCTCTCTCTCTCGCTCTCTCGCTCTCTCTCTGTCTGTCTGTGTGTGTCCCTCCCTCCCTCCCTCCCTGTCTGTTTGTCCGTCTAGCCAACCCCCAGCCAGGTAAAACAGTAGCGTTACCTCCTGACCCTCAGTGCTAGCGGTTTTTACATAGACTACAGGCTTGCTGCGTGAGCAAAAGCGTCACGACAACAGCTCCAAACAGCTGACACTACGGGAGAGTTTTGCTAGCTATCCCGTTCCAATGAACTTGAGAGGAACGTATTGATTCCCATATGGCAACGACTCCACCTGGCTGAAGGCTTTAGAGGTGAATTTACAGGAGCGTCCCTTGTATTATACAGGATTTAACTCAGTATCAAGGAATAATACACATTTGTTTCATTCCAAAACACTATATATCAATTTTCAGAAATATTGGTCAATTATTGTTTAAAGAAATTATGAAAGAGATTGGTGTGTTTTTTTTCACTATCTAGTCATTGTATTGAAAGTTGTTCATTGAAAGACGTGTATTTGTTTAAAATCTATCACTTTGACAATTTAATTTCAAAGAGATAAATAATCGTGCATTTTTTGTTGTTGTTGCTAAATGTCATATATTAACACAGTCAAACGTAACAAATAGTTACATTTTTAATAAATAACTGTACAAATGGATGAGAGCATGTGCTAACTTACAAAAATATTTTACATACAGATCTCATATTACTGTATTTAATTGTAATAATAAACAATGGATGTATAGCATTTTGCAAAACAAATCTATGAAAATAAATCTGAGGGCAGTAATATTCTACACACACATGTGAAGGAATTGTTTCTGATGAAACAAACACAAATGTGAAAATTGTGTGAATATAACGTTTTGGAAATGAACTCTTCAAATAGAACATCATATCATTCAACTTGAAGTTTGCTCTTGAAACTCCCCATCCCGGATCCGGGATCGTGACTAAAGCCTCAGGCTCATTAGCATAACGCAACGTTAACGATTTCTGAAAATCGCAAATAAAATGAAAATAATGCGTCTGCTCTCAAGCTTAGCCTTTTCTTAACAACACTGTCATCTCAGATTTTCAAAATATGCTTTTGAACCATAGCAATTGACTAATTTGTGTAAGAGTATGCTAAGCTAGGTTAGCATTTTGAGTAGCATTTAGCACGCAACATTTTTCACAACCAGATAACCAAATAAATAAAATCATTTACCTTTGAAGAGCTTCGGATGTTTTCAATGAGGAGACTCTCAGTTACATAGCAAATGCGCAGTTTTTCCTGAAAGCGTCTGTGTGTAGGAGAAATCGCTCTGTTTTGTACATCACATTTGGCTACCGAAATGAACCGAAAATTCAGTCACCTACAACGTCAAACTTTTTACGAATTAACTCCATAATATCGACCGAAACATGGCAAACGTTGTTTGGAATCAATCCTCAAGGTGTTTTTTCACATATCTCTTCATTGATATATCGTTCGTGGAAGCCTGCATTCTTCTCTGAATTCTGTGGAAAAATACTTGCAGCTGACTTTTGCGCACCAATTTCGGCGCAGGACACCGGGCGGACACCTGGTAAATGTGGTCTCTTATGGTCAATCTTCCAATGATATGCCTACAAATACGTCACAATGCTGCAGACACCTTGGGGAAACGACAGAAAGGGCAGACTTACTCCTCTCGCATTCACAGCCATATAAGGAGACAATGGAAAACAGAGCCTCAAAAATCCTGCTCATTTCCTGGATGCCGTCTCATCTTGGTTTTGCCTGTAGCTCACGTTCTAGGGCACGCACGGAAAATATCTTTGCAGTTCTGGAAACGTCAGAGTGTTTTCTTTCCAAAGCTACCAGTTATATGCATAGTCGAGCATCTTTTTGTGACAAAATATTGCTTTTAAAACGGGAATGTCCTTTTATCCAAAAATGATATAGCGCCCCTAGAGTTTCAAGAGTTAACCTGAATGAGACTTGGTGTAACGGAAGTTCGGTTGAGTCGCGCTTGAAGTGAGTAACTTTCCTGAGACCTGAAGTCTTGTGTTAGCTCCTAGGGCTAATGTCTAGGCTTTAGCTCAGCGGGCTAACACAAACCTGCGTTAGAAGGTTTGTGGTTTATTACTATTACACAAGGGAAACTAAAGGCCCATTTTGAATATGTAATGTTACCTTTACATGAGCATTCCCCTCTCTGTTGGTGTTTAATACCACTAAAGGGGTTAGCCCTGCACCAAATATGCTTACTTAACACCACTTGCTCATGTGGTTTTGTTAAATTAGAAATTAGAGAGCTGCAGATAGAGGCTAATGCAGTTTATTAACCCAGCTTGAGTGACACACACACAAACACACACACACACACACACACACCGCCAGGAGGACCACGTAATATAAATAACCCATTGGCCGATCTGATTAACTTAACACAGCCCTGTGGCTAATGCAGTTATCCACCCACTTCACACTGCTCCTCTCTCCACACTGCTCCACTCCACACTGCTCCTCTCTCCACACTGCTCCACTCCACACTGCTACACTCCACACTGCTCCACTCCACACTGCTCCACTCCACACTGCTCCAATCCACACTGCTCCACTTCTCACTGCTCCACTCCACACTGCTCCACTCCACACTGCTCCACTCCACACTGCTCCACTCCACACTGCTCCACTCCACACTGCTCCTCTCCACACTGCTCCTCTCTCCACACTGCTCCACTCCACACTGCTCCTCTCTCCACACTGCTCCTCTCTCCACACTGCTCCACTCCACACTGCTCCACTCCACACTGCTCCACTCCACACTGCTCCACTCCACACTGCTCCTCTCCACACTACTCCAGCTGATAGATAGACTGGTGGAAACGAGAATATGCGGCCCTATTGTCAATGGAGAATGTGAGTGATATCCCCTAGCTCTACACTGTATATGACAAGCTGAAGGTCTGTTCAACCTCCATATCTGTATTTAACATAGGGGTCAGTTTTGGGTGCGTTGGTGTGAAGGGGCAGATACATCCAGACGACCCAGTACGCTCATCAATCCCGTTTTAATTACACCCAGTCTGTTTTGACGGGGGAGATGACTTACCACTTGACTTCGCTCTCCACTGCTTTGCCACAGAAGCAAATTAGTGTTTATTGACTAATAATGATGGGCCCATTTCACTTCTCAACAACAAGACACACTCACAAAGCCCAATATCAGGGGCTTTCACTGCCATAGCTACGTTTTCCATTAGCGATCGATTTGTTTGCAATATTGTCACAATGAGGTGGCTTGTGATGGAAGGTTGTCCATTGTCCAATGCGTAAAAAGACTTGTTGTTGTGGATATCAACAACAACAAAAAGTTGTTGATTATTACTCAACCCCCCCCCCCCCCCCCTCCTAAGGTCGATCTTCCCTCCCCCTCGGAAATTGAATTAGCATGATAATTTAAAAATATCCCCATAAAAAATAATCTGTCAGTTTAAAACAATATCTGTTTATTCAACTCATCCACATCTGCAGTGAAAGGTGTCAGAGCTAGAGTGGTGTTTTTCAGACCGGGAGACCAGGGCACAATTTGTTCTTCCATGAAGTGAAGCTGCTATTCAATGTGTTTGTATGGGCTAGTAGCAGTAAGGACCAAAATAATTTTTCATCAAATACATTGATTTATTTTTTGATACATTCTTAAAATTCTAAAACAAATAGCTACAGTGGGGCAAAAAAAGTATTTAGTCAGCCACCAATTGTGCAAGTTCTCCCACTTAAAAAGATGAGAGAGGCCTGTAATTTTCATCATAGGTACACTTCAACTATGACAGACAAAATTAGAAAAAAAATCTAGAAAATCACATTGTAGGTTTTTTAATGAATTTATTTGCAAATTATGGTGGAAAATAAGTTTAGCTTAATAGAAGCCCCCTTCGACAATTATGTCCCTTTACTCAGAGCCAGCAACGTAACAGATCTATCAAGTAAGAGTCTTCCTGCACCTCTCTGTATTGCCTACTAGCACACACAATGCCTTCAATACGCAGGTGGATCTCTACAAAGACAGACGCACATTGCGACTCAAACTGTTTTTTAGAGATTGCAAACTCTCTGTACACACAAAAACAGTGTCCAGACATCTATCTATGTTCATTCAACCTGGGCCCATTGACCCAGCTGTGGACACAGACTACAGACTGGTGCTGGTGCGTAAAGAAATAGCCAAATTAGAGACCTTTATTCACTATGTCAGGAACAACTTTACCCACTCTGACAAACAAACTACTAATGATCTCCAGTATGATACCTCTATAGTTATATGCCCAGCGGACAAAGGATGCACCATTACTGCACAATACTACACTAATCATAAGGCTGAAGTACTCAGATAACAATCATACATTCTATAAGAGACTCGGTACAAACCTCACAATTGAGCTTGTGATAGATGTCAAAGAAACTGTCACTGAGGGCCATTGAACTGTCACAGAGGGCCATCGAACTGTCACTGAGGGTCAACGAATTGTCACTGAGGGTCAACGAATTGTCACTGAGGGTCAATGAACTGTCACTGAGGGTCAACAAACTGTCACTGAGGGTCAACAAACTGTCACTGAGGGCCAACAAACTGTCACTGAGGGCCAACAAACTGTCACTGAGGGTCAACAAACTGTCACTGAGGGTCAACAAACTGTCACTGAGGGTCAACAAACTGTCACTGAGGATCAACAAACTGTTACTGAGGGTCAACAAACTGTTACTGAGGGTCAACAAACTGTTACTGAGGGTCAACAAACTGTTACTGAGGGCCAACAAACTGTTACTGAGGGTCAACAAACTGTTACTGAGGGTCAACAAACTGTTACTGAGGGTCAACAAACTGTTACTGAGGGTCAACAAACTGTTACTGAGGGTCAACAAACTGTTACTGAGGGTCAACAAACTGTTACTGAGGGCCAACAAACTGTTACTGAGGGTCAACAAACTGTTACTGAGGGTCAACAAACTGTTACTGAGGGCCAACAAACTGTTACTGAGGGCCAACAAACTGTTACTGAGGGCCAACAAACTGTTACTGAAGGTCAACAAACTGTTACTGAGGGCCAACAAACTGTTACTGAGGGCCAACAAACTGTTACTGAGGGCCAACAAACTGTTACTGAAGGTCAACAAACTGTTACTGAGGGTGTATGTAAACTTATGACTTCAACTGTGTGTATATATGAGGGTATTTTCAGCCTACATGTTTATATCCTTCTACAAAAAAACATTCCGCATTTTTTAACTAGGCAAGTCAGTTTAGAACAAATTCTTACTTTCAATGAAAGCTTAGGAACTGTGGGTTAACTGCCTGTTCAGGGGTAGAATGACAGATTTGTACCTTGTCAGCCCGGGGGTTTGAACTTGCAACCTTCCGGTTACTAGTCCAACGCTCTAACCACTAGGCTACCCTGCCGCCTGCTGAAAGGGTGTCTCTCTTTGGAGAGGTAATACATCCCTATCTCTTCCTCATCCCCATCTGTCCCATCCCCAGCCTGTGTGGGCTCCAGGGTGAAGTTTCCCTTAGGGACAGATCTAGAATCAGCTTCCCCTCCCCCAATACTTACCCTAACCATTAGTGGGGGAAATGCTAAACTGACCCAAGGTCAGTGTCTACAGGGCAACTTCACCCTTCACCTGAGGCTTTTAAGTGTATCAGCTAATTATTTCTCTCTTATACCCCCAGCCTGTGTGTCTTTTTTTCTTGGATTAAATGTCAGGAATTGTAGAAAACAAAGTATAAATGTATTTTGCGAAGGTGTATGTAAACTTCCGACTTCAACTGTAGATGTCCAGGAGTCTTATGGCTTGTGGGTAGAAGCTGTTAAGAAGCCTCTTGGATTTAGACACTCCGGTGGAACATGGGTAAGAGCACTGAGAAACACGGATCATAGAACACAAAAAGCTGTAGTAGACGAAAAGGACAAGAACTAGCAGTCAATTAACTAAGGTTCTGGGCAGGTGGAGAAATTACAGAGAAATGGTGATTTGGATGGGGTGATTTGGATCGGTTCTAACTACAAAAAAAAAGAGGCTAAATGGATCCACCGTCGCGATACGGCAAGTAGCCTAGTGGTTAGAGGCAGGTAGCCTAGTGGTTAGAGGCAGGTAGCCTAGTGGTTAGAGGCAGGTAGCTTAGTGGTTAGAGGCAGGTAGCTTAGTGGTTAGAGGCAGGTAGCCTAGTGGTTAGAGGCAGGTAGCCTAGTGGTTAGAGGCAGGTAGCCTAGTGGTTAGAGGCAGGTAGCCTAGTGGTTAGAGGCAGGTAGCCTAGTGGTTAGAGGCAGGTAGCCTAGTGGTTAGAGGCAGGTAGCCTAGTGGTTAGAGGCAGGTAGCCTAGTGGTTAGAGGCAGGTAGCTTAGTGGTCAGAGGGAGGTAGCCTAGTGGTCAGAGGGAGGTAGCCTAGTGGTCAGAGGCAGGTAGCCTAGTGGTCAGAGGCAGGTAGCCTAGTGGTTAGAGGCAGGTAGCCTAGTGGTTAGAGACAGGTAGCCTAGTGGTTAGAGGCAGGTAGCCTAGTGGTTAGAGGCAGGTAGCCTAGTGGTTAGAGGCAGGTAGCCTAGTGGTTAGAGGCAGGTAGCCTAGTGGTTGGAGCATTGGGCCAGTAACCGAAAAGTTACTCGATCAAATCCCCCCTGAGCGGACAAGTTAAAAATCTGTCATTCTGCCCCTAAACAAGGCAGTTAACCCACTCATCCCCCGGTAGGCTGTCATTGTAAATAAGAATTAGTTCTTAACTGACTTGCCTAGTTAAATATATAGATATATATATATATTTTTTAAATACTGTCGCTCCCCACGGATTAAACAAACTAGAGCTGAACTGTTTTCTCTAGTGTACCTACCTTTTTACTGATCAGTATTTTGTGTAATTCTTTGCCGAAGCTGAATTTCTGATCACCGCCTTGGTGTGCTTCTTGTGTGTGTTTTAATACAATGTATTTTACCCAACCAGTGCGGCTGTTACGTACACAACTCTTACATAGTGTCCCTTTACGCACGTTCCTGTATGCTGTTTTGTTTCATATTATTTCTCGTGTTTCCTCTGGTCACTGACGTGATAATGTTGTAGATGTGTTTTTGTATGTAGTTATTTACCTGTCATGAGATATTTACCTGTCCTCTATTTCTAGAGCAAGAAGACTCGTAGTTGAAACGCGTTGCAGTTGTGTGTCCTGATATACTAGGTTGACAGCTCCTATAATATATATTATAATTATTCTTATTATTTATATTATTATTTAAATTATTTATTTTATTATTTGTATTATCATTGTTTTTTTATATTTTTTATTTTTTATATATTTAAATATTTGTAAAATTATTTTTCTGATTATTATTATTATTTTATTATTATTGTTATTTTTATTATTATTATTATTATTTTGTATTTTAATATTTTTTAATCATTTATTTATTATAATTTGTATTATTATTAATGTTATTATTATTATTGCTATTGTTGTTATTATTATTAATATGTATTATTATTATTATTACTGTTATTATTTTCTAAATATATGATGTTAATAGTTCAATAAAGTTTATTGCAAGGTACCGGCCGCATGCTCGTCTTCTTTCTTTGGATTACCTGCCATTTTGGGGCCTTCCTCTCACATGTGACTCCAATGGGACGTTTTCTCAGAGAGAAACTGCTATTCCCTAGCATGTCAGTCAGTAAGCAATGGTGCCCAACAACAGCAAGTGCCTTGAAAAAAAGTCTGTCAAGCGACAAATTAAGTGGCAGCCAGAGCTGCAGAGCTAACACCATAATCACTAAGTCCACCCTGTTACCACGTGGAGATATGCCCTTCCATATTATTCAGAGCAACAACGCTGAACCGTCTAGAGGCTGTGCTCTCTTGGACAATGTTTACCTAGCGAACCGCTGTGACATTCACCAAATGGCAAGGAAACTGAAAGAAAGAGAAAGAGAGAGAGACCAGCACCACCCTACACCACCAGGCCCCCTCCAGAGAGACCAGCACCACCCTGAACCACCAGGCCCCCTCCAGAGAGACCAGCACCACCCTACACCACCGGGCTCCCTCCAGAGAGACCAGCACCACCCTACACCACCTAGTGTAGGGTTTGGACGGGGTAGGCTGTCATTGTAACAAAAATAATTTGTTCGTAACTGACTTGTCTCGTTAAATAAAGGTTAAGAAACATTTATGTGTTGAAAATGCCTAACCATTTTGTTTAATCTATTTGCATTCACTTCAAACAGACATACATACGCCACTATGGCTTTATTCACGGTAACCAAAGCAAAAACAGATTTAATGTGCCGCTCGGTTATTTATAGAGCCATGTCATGGTGGAATGCTCTGTCACCAGAGGTTACTCAGTTATTTATAGAGCCATGTCATGGTGGAATGCTCTGTCACCAGAGGTTACTCAGTTATTTATAGAGCCATGTCATGGTGGAATGCTCTGCTACCAGAGGTTACTCAGTTATTTATAGAGCCTTGTCATGGTGGAATGCTCTGCTACCAGAGGTTACTCAGTTATTTATAGAGCCATGTCATGGTGGAATGCTCTGCTACCAGAGGTTACTCAGTTATTTATAGAGCCATGTCATCATGGAATGCTCTGTCACCAGAGGTTACTCAGTTAGTTATAGAGCCATGTCATGGTGGAATGCTCTGTCACTAGAGGTTACTCAGTTATTTATAGAGCCATGTCATGGTGGAATGCTCTGCTACCAGAGGTTACTCAGTTATTTATAGAGCCATGTCATGGTGGAATGCTCTGTCACCAGAGGTTACTCAGTTATTTATAGAGCCATGTCATGGTGGAATGCTCTGCTACCAGAGGTTACTCAGTTATTTATAGAGCCATGTCATGGTGGAATGCTCTGTCACCAGAGGTTACTCAGTTATTTATAGAGCCATGTCATGGTGGAATGCTCTGCTACCAGAGGTTACTCAGTTATTTATAGAGCCATGTCATGGTGGAATGCTCTGCTACCAGAGGTTACTCAGTTATTTATAGAGCCATGTCATGGTGGAATGCTCTGCTACCAGAGGTTACTCAGTTATTTATAGAGCCATGTCATGGTGGAATGCTCTGTCACCAGAGGTTACTCAGTTATTTATAGAGCCATGTCATGGTGGAATGCTCTGCTACCAGAGGTTACTCAGTTATTTATAGAGCCATGTCATGGTGGAATGCTCTGCTACCAGAGGTTACTCAGTTATTTATAGAGCCATGTCATGGTGGAATGCTCTGCTACCAGAGGTTACTCAGTTATTTATAGAGCCATGTCATGGTGGAATGCTCTGCTACCAGAGGTTACTCAGTTATTTATAGAGCCATGTCATGGTGGAATGCTCTGCTACCAGAGGTTACTCAGTTATTTATAGAGCCATGTCATGGTGGAATGCTCTGTCACCAGAGGTTACTCAGTTATTTATAGAGCCATGTCATGGTGGAATGCTCTGCTACCAGAGGTTACTCAGTTATTTATAGAGCCATGTCATGGTGGAATGCTCTGCTACCAGAGGTTACTCAGTTATTTATAGAGCCATGTCATGGTGGAATGCTCTGCTACCAGAGGTTACTCAGTTATTTATAGAGCCTTGTCATGGTGGAATGCTCTGTCACCAGAGGTTACTCAGTTATTTATAGAGTCATGTCATGGTGGAATGCTCTGCTACCAGAGGTTACTCAGTTATTTATAGAGCCATGTCATCATGGAATGCTCTGTCACCAGAGGTTACTCAGTTATTTATAGAGCCATGTCATGGTGGAATGCTCTGTCACCAGAGGTTACTCAGTTCTTTATAGAGCCATGTCATGGTGGAATGCTCTGTCACTAGAGGTTACTCAGTTATTTATAGAGCCATGTCATGGTGGAATGCTCTGCTACCAGAGGTTACTCAGTTATTTATAGAGCCATGTCATGGTGGAATGCTCTGTCACCAGAGGTTACTCAGTTATTTATAGAGCCATGTCGTGGTGGAATGCTCTGCTACCAGAGGTTACTCAGTTATTTATAGAGCCTTGTCATTGTGGAATGCTCTGTCACCAGAGGTTACTCAGTTAGTTATAGAGCCTTGTCATCATGGAATGCTCTGTCACCAGAGGTTACTCAGTTATTTATAGAGCCTTGTCATTGTGGAATGCTCTGTCACCAGAGGTTACTCAGTTATTTATAGAGCCATGTCATGGTGGAATGCTCTGTCACCAGAGGTTACTCAGTTATTTATAGAGCCATGTCATCGTGGAATGCTCTGTCACCAGAGGTTACTCAGTTATTTATAGAGCCTTGTCATCATGGAATGCTCTGTCACCAGAGGTTACTCAGTTATTTATAGAGCCATGTCATGGTGGAATGCTCTGCTACCAGAGGTTACTCAGTTATTTATAGAGCCATGTCATCAAGGAATGCTCTGCTACCAGAGGTTACTCAGTTATTTATAGAGCCATGTCATGGTGGAATGCTCTGCTACCAGAGGTTACTCAGTTATTTATAGAGCCATGTCATCAAGGAATGCTCTGCTACCAGAGGTTACTCAGTTATTTATAGAGCCATGTCATCAAGGAATGCTCTGCTACCAGAGGTTACTCAGTTATTTATAGAGCCATGTCATCAAGGAATGCTCTTTCACCAGAGGTTACTCAGTTATTTATAGAGCCTTGTCATCATGGAATGCTCTGTCACCAGAGGTTACTCAGTTATTTATAGAGCCTTGTCATCATGGAATGCTCTGTCACCAGAGGTTACTCAGTTATTTATAGAGCCTTGTCATCATGGAATGCTCTGTCACCAGAGGTTACTCAGTTATTTATAGAGCCTTGTCATCATGGAATGCTCTGTCACCAGAGTAGCTGCTGCATATTCAGTAGTTAATGGACCCCAGGAGGAGTAGCTGCTGCATATTCAGTAGTTAATGGACCCCAGGTAGAGTAGCTGCTGCATATTCATTAGTTAATGAACTCCAGGTAGAGTAGCTGCTGCATATTCATTAGTTAATGGACCCCAGGTAGAGTAGCTGCTACATGTTAATGGACCCCAGGTAGAGTAGCTGCTGCATATTCAGTAGTTAATGGACCCCAGGTAGAGTAGCTGCTACATGTTAATGGACCCCAGGTAGAGTAGCTGCTACATGTTAATGGACCCCAGGAAGAGTAGCTGCTGCATGTTAATGGACCCCAGGAAGAGAAGCTGCTGCATGTTAATGGACCCCAGGAAGAGAAGCTGCTGCATGTTAATGGACCCCAGGAAGAGAAGCTGCTGCATGTTAATGGACCCCAGGAAGAGTAGCTGCTACATATTCAGTAGTTAATGGGGATCCTAATAAACTACACAATCTAAATGCATAGCCACGCGAGGTAGTGGTAGTGGTGGTGCGATTTCTTTCTTCAACAAGGTTGGGAATGTTTTGTTGACACAGCGGGCTGGAGTGGGGGGGTGGGGGGGTGGGGGGGGCTCACGCTGCAGACGGCACCCTACGGCTATGGCGAAACCACCCTGTGTACAGTATCTAAACCCCTCTCTAAACCACCCTGTGTACAGTATCTAAACCCCTCTCTAAACCACCCTGTGTACTGTATCTAAACCCCTCTCTAAACCACCCTGTGTACTGTATCTAAACCCCTCTCTAACCACCCTGTGTACAGTATCTAAACCCCTCTCTAAACCACCATATGTACAGTATCTAAACCACTCTCTAAACCACCCTGTGTACAGTATCTAAACCCCTCTCTAAACCACCCTGTGTACTGTATCTAAACCCCTCTCTAACCACCCTGTGTACAGTATCTAAACCCCTCTCTAAACCACCCTATGTACAGTATCTAAACCACTCTCTAAACCACCCTGTGTACTGTATCTAAACTCCTCTCTAAACCACCCTGTGTACAGTATCTAAACCCCTCTCTAAACCACCATATGTACAGCACAGTATCTAAACCCCTCTCTAAACCACCCTATGTACAGTATCTAAACCCCTCTCTAAACCACCCTGTGTACAGTATCTAAACCCCTCTCTAAACCACCCTGTGTACAGTATCTAAACCCCTCTCTAAACCACCCTGTGTACAGTATCTAAACCCCTCTCTAAACCACCCTGTGTACAGTATCTAAACCCCTCTCTAAACCACCCTGTGTACTGTATCTAAACTCCTCTCTAAACCACCCTGTATACAGTATCTAAACCCCTCTCTAAACCACCCTGTGTACAGTATCTAAACCCCTCTCTAAACCACCCTGTGTACAGTATCTAAACCCCTCTCTAAACCACCCTGTGTACAGTATCTAAACCCCTCTCTAAACCACCCTATGTACAGTACAGTATCTAAACCCCTCTCTAAACCACCCTATGTACAGTACAGTATCTAAACCCCTCTCTAAACCACCCTATGTACAGTATCTAAACCCCTCTCTAAACCACCCTGTGTACAGTATCTAAACCCCTCTCTAAACCACCATATGTACAGCACAGTATCTAAACCCCTCTCTAAACCACCCTATGTACAGTACAGTATCTAAACCCCTCTCTAAACCACCCTATGTACAGTACAGTATCTAAACCCCTCTCTAAACCACCCTATGTACAGTATCTAAACCCCTCTCTAAACCACCCTGTGCACAGTATCTAAACCACTCTCTAAACCACCCTGTGTACAGTATCTAAACCCCTCTCTAAACCACCCTATGTACAGTATCTAAACCCCTCTCTAAACCACCCTATGTACAGTATCTAAACCC